>NC_051158.1:28370737-28449566 GCF_013339745.2 Dermacentor silvarum | reverse complement strand
AAGCGAATTAAGGGGGATGTGTACGTCATGTGTCCCGTCTTTAATGCGTCGGGCTTTCGCCTTCAAGCCGTCTTAGGGGTAACATAATAGCACCTGTGAATTTTTTTTTCGAAATATATATAGAAAATCAACAGACGCTATTCTGTGAAGTCTGCATGCTGCCCACGTAAGTCCACAGGCCGTCTGCAGACACGAGAAGTCCGCAGACTCTCTCTCCAGGGAGCCTGTGGACCTATGGACATGTGCTTTTTGTGCACTAAAGTGCGGATTAATATGGACTCTTGGGGTTCTAAAATTATATCGTGTACGTAAATACAAGTTTACGAACGTTCTTGCCCAGCAGAATTTCTTGCTTGGAAACCAGCGAAACAGACGCGTCCACAAGGGAAGACGTTGACGGGAAAAGCGCTGGACTAAGCGAACTTCGCCCGCAATCGAACCCTCGACCTCGTGCTCGGCGGTCCGCTCGTAGCTGCACACCGTGGGAAAAGATGGCCTCTGAGATTGGCGCGCGCCGGCAGGTTTTTCTAAATCAACCGGCGCGCGCAAATCTCGGAGGCTACGGGAAACAGACGCGTTGACGACTTTCGTCTACAGACGGCCTAGGGGCTTTATATATACAGCCAGAAGGACAATTCTAACTGGGACCGCAAAGCAGTCTACAAGGAGTCTACAGACGACCCGTATATAAACCGTCTAAATTCATTTTTCTTTACAAGCGCGGGCGATGGTCCTCCTCTCGCGTCTCCTCGCCACCACAGCTCGACGCCGAAGGAGCCTCGCACGTCCTCGTCAGCGCCGGGCGGACGTCCTCGGACTGCCCAGTATCACGGCCGCGCACACGAGCGCGCCCAGGGCCAGCGTCAGTGTGACCGCGGGCAGAGCATCCTCGACGGCCTCGAACGACAAGTCGGGCACCCAGCCTCGGCTCAGCAGGAAGCTCCGCCACGTGCGATACTCCGTCGGCGACCCGATGGGCGACCTGGACCCCGGGCTCGTGCTGATCTTGCCCTCGTCGTCGTCGACGCCCATGGCGGGCAGGTCGCGAACCGAGTGCGTGTGGGCCTGCTTGTGTGGGACCCTGCCCGTAGAGGCGCCACTGCCGGCCACTGCAGTACCCGCGGCGGGACGGTTGTGGCCCGCGGTGACGGCACCGCCTCCGACCCAGTCTTCGGATGGCGTCACGCGGATGACCCGACGGCTGGGGGGCTCGGGGGAGCGGCTGCGACTCCTGGAGGGGCTCCGGTGTTCCATGTGCAAGTTCATCATCACACGACCGGTGCTCGGCGGCCGTTGCTCGGCGGTGCACTCGAACGATAGCGCGCGCACCCGAAAAAAATGTGTACGATGATGATAGTGAAAAGTATGGCGCATACCCACTGATGGGTATCGGCTAGAAATCGGCTGGTATATGGGGCGGTTGGACAGTATGGAGGAGCTAGGCAGCAGCGTCACGTGATTGTGTTGAAGCCTGTAGTCGTAAGAAATGTATAGAAAATTCTCGTGGCATATAGGCCCTCACAGAGTGTAATTTCTAGCAGCCTAGCACGCGGAAATGAGGTATAGTATAGCGGAACGCTGGTGGCGAGGGTAAATCCTGGCGAGGGCGTTACTAAGAGCTGTACTACGAACGAAACAATGCCTTCAAAAGTGCTGGCAAACATGTAGGGCCTATTTCCCAAGAGTCAACGCGCAGGTAGGCGCCGCAAGAAAGCAGGCGTGGCCTCAGAGGAGCTGTTGCCTTGCTGAGGCTAGCTGCAGGATGATGTGCTCGTCCCGTCTCTTTACTTCCTCCATGGGTGACAAGTACACCTGTCGTCATTAGTAACAATGGCACATAGCCACTCCGGGGGATCGGCCAAGAATCGGGCAGCGTACGCAGATATTTCAAAGGTTCTATAACATAATGAAAAAAAAATGTACAGCAAAAAATTCGCCGACGCATACGATGCTCCCTAATGCGAAATTTGAGTGCAACTCTATACACGTGTTTTCATTTCGCGATATATTGGCTGGCGCGGACAATCTGTCTCGTGCGGCACGTTGCAAACGAAGCGAAGTGTGGCGCGACTGCCTCGCTATAACCGGGAGATCGCGAGAGGCAGTGCGTGGGTGACGCGTGGTAGCACACCAGGTGTAGCACGCACGAGCACGCACCACCATAACGAGACCGCCATTGTGCCTCGACGACATGGCCGCTACAGCCAAAGATGTCACGTGACTTCCTCCACACTTTTCTCGTAGCCTGCGGGGTGGGTAGGGGGACCTCCCAATTTTTTTCCTTCCTCCGTGGGAGCCCGGCTGTCGCATGACGCGTTTGTCTGCGATCGCGCGCAACGGCGCGCCAGGCATTTCGGAGGCCACGCGCAGGCTTCGCGGTGGCGGCGCCAGATGGCGCCGAGTGTTCTTAGGGAAGTTCGAAAGAGTAACCCTGCTTTAGAGCACGCCTCATACGTAACTCGTTTCGACGGTGGCAACACGTTGTGTCGCTATATTCATTCAATGCTAAAGGCATCACCGTCGACGGTCATCGGGAGATGAGTTACGCCGCTTTTTTTTCGAGGGGTCTGACTTTGAGGTGGTGATTGGTGATACCATGAGCTTTTTTACGTGCTGGCAGGTTCTCTTCAATAATCATTAACCCTTTCTCGTCTATCCAGAGCAAAAGAGCAGTAACAGCTGGGAAGAAGGACTTCGTGAGTTTGTCACGTGCCGTATGCTGGCTGTTGCGCACAGCAAATTTTATAAGGGGGCGGGGAAGGGGGGGGGGGGGAGTCGTAACTTCCGGACATCCCCCCTGGATCCGCAAACGAGATCGGCCAAGAATCGCGCTGGTATTTAATTATCGTTATCGTGAAATAAACTTCCTGTTAGTGTATGTAGAAAATATACAGGTATCACATCTTTTTGCACATTTCACGTATTGTACAGCAGTTTTGATGAGCACGCAGGATATTTGTACTGCTACAAATAAAGCAACCTTTAGATAGGAGCCGCATGCGCGGCGATACTCCTTCGTAAAAAGTGTCGTGTGCTAGCGGTCGAAAAAATAATAAATTCGAGGAGCCCTAGAGGCCATTTTTACCCAACGTCGACATGTATTATTGTGGACGTTGAGAAGTCCGCGCAATGTGCACGCTCCTTTCGGATTGCCCGTGGGCTATGTCCAGAATATCATGTTTAAAAATACTGATGTACGGTGAAGTATTAGGGGGTCGACCGCCTTCCCTTTCCTTACCCTAGAGCCAACCCTGCTTTGCAGTTGTACATAATCTTTTCTTCCTGCCGTGTGTCGTGTGCTTTCAACACACGTTCTATGACCATGCCCATGAGTCCCTGGAAGAGCCAGGGACAACAACACCCAACAGGCCAGTGTCATTTGGGATTTTAGATCACTTGGTGTGGTATTTGTGACGATTCTTTTCATTTATCATTTTCTTTCGGATTTCATCATTGGCTGGCATGAACTTCGTTATTGCTGATATGCGCCGCTCGCCGCGACGGGTGATACACGATTAATGGAATCGAATGAAGAGAATACTTATATAATGAGCCCTCTGGCATTGTCATGCCTTCTGAGAAATGCGGTTCTGGTATCATTTTGTCGATACCGTCGCAAAAAGCGGGATTTTTTTTTTTTTTTTTTTTTTTGTAGAACCCTGCAGTAAAACGTACGTATGGCGTCCATCTCAGGAAGGCTATCGACAGATGCTGTATCGAGTCACTATCAAAATCGGTACCATGATGTCATGATCTCGGTTGAGGGCACGTAGTTATGGTAGGGTGGCTCTAACTAAGGTGGCCATAAGTAGGGTGGCTTCTAGCCACCCTAGTTATGGTTGAGGGTGTCTGAATGTGATTGGCTGAATGTGACTGACCGCTGTTTGAATGCCGCGCGATTTGTATGCAAAGTGAGATGCAGAGAGAGAGGGGGGCAGAAAGACGACAAATTCTATGGGATTTGAATATAGTGTCAAAATTGATTTGTTTGTCATTTATTTGGCAATTATTTTTTGTTTTGTTGCGATTTAGCATATGGCTTTAGCTTTAGTGTTTGTGAACTGATCCAAGCCAAGCCAAGTAACGAGAGCATGGCGCGCGTAAATGGTTATTGTGCGCGCTCTTAGCTACAGACCGGTCTGATTGCCGAATTATATCGCTATTGGGCTGTAACGACATCTGTTTTAGTGTAAAATGCCCATGGCTGTTGACGGCAAACTTACAGAAGTCAAGTACACGAGGCCTGAATGCGCTTTCTGTGACCTCAGCGACCGATTTACGTTACCCGATCGCACGTTCAACCGGCAGTATGCCGCCTTCTACTGCGCCCGGTACAAGGCGGTGCGTTCCGTTCTAGAAGACCGAGCCAAGGAAAAATGGGGTACGCAGCATGTTTATTGGCCTCCCTTGCTTCTTCTGACGATGCTGGTCTAGACTGTAGAGTACCTGGATAGTGCTGGCGGATGCTGGACTGGTGCGACTCTCTGGCATGCAATAAAGGCTATAAACTAGAATAACATCGCCGCACGCCATTGAAAATAAAGGTAGCGTTCCTGACATGACGGTGAAGTTCCGCACCATAAAATAGACATTATGAATTCCATTACGAAGATTGTAATCGTTGCTTTAACACGGATTCAGTCTGTCGGTAACAGAACGGCGTTGTCACCTGTGTAAAGCGTACCTGTGTTGTTTGCTCAGCCAACGGCTCAGAACATGCCCTCGCTATTATACACGCAGGCAAACTGGACGTTCCGCTCGCAACTTTGTGCGACCTCGACGAGGACAAGCGGTCAATCGTCGTAGGTACACTGTTCAAGATCATGGAACTCCAGCCGAGCATCTTGAAGGAAATCAGCGAAGAGGTGAGCGCGCGATTGTCCTCATCAACTCACGCTGCTTGTCCACCCCTGACCCCACCTAATGTCGATACTGGGCATTCTCTGCCCTCCAGAAGATGCTAGAAGGTGTATAGATAAGGCCGTGGAAGACAGCTTCATTTTCCCATTGGCGGAAATCTGAAATCATGCAAGTGTCACCTGTGTTTCTTCTCAGTAGGGCATTTCAAGTGTTGCAGCAATACAAGGCTTGCCTTATGATTGGGCACGATTAAGAACGTGCAAATGTGCAAGCATGGTGTACAGTATAGTCCACTATTAAAGGGAACATCGAACTGGCAATAAATGCGTTGTAACCGAAACATTTCTTTTACTATGTCGTGAAAAAGTGATTGACATGATGTATGAGTCAGACATTCACACGTAAAAGATTATCTACTGGTCTGCGTCGCATATCCCAGCTGTAATTGGTGGGCTGAATACTAATTAGGTGCTCCCTTCAAGAGTGTACCATACTGAACGAAGGCGAAGAAATTGTTCAAGATAATGTTCATTATGAACATAAGTGGTGTTAACATTCGAGCGGCAACTACGAGGAATGCATTTCTGACATGTTCTTGGTGCGGCGTCGGTGCACCCGTTTCACATCGCATCAGAACTCTGCTGCTGTCATGGTTGAAGTTTATGCGGCAATTTTCTGCATTTACGGACAACAACATCGAACTTATTTTGGCCTGTATTGTAGCGCTGTCATCGGCGCTCCTTTGACACCGTCGGTGTGGCATTGGAGCGCTAAGATTTCCCGCAGGAAATGTGTTGGAAGCATATCCTACCTGCGTTTACAATATTTAGAGATCGTTTACGGCTGTCGTATTGAAACTAATAAATTAACAATATTTCATTTGCGTCAGGTGTAAGGTGGAATTCATTATAAAGAAAAGCAAAACAGAGTCCCCGACCGATTTCTAAGCCTGATTTTTCATGGGAACCAAAATATTGGCCGTGGTTATGTAATGCTTCATGAATAAACATCACTGACATTTTCATCTGTCTGTGGTGCAGATCCTTCTTGCGGTGACTATAGAGCAGAATGTCTGTTAACAGCGTCTCTACAGAACACACTTTCTCAATTTGTTAAATAAATAGTCCACATTTGGTAATAAAACAAGTTTTCATATTTTTCACCAACTTTTAGCATTTTCTGGCTTTGACCCCAGTAGTTTTCAACCACTAAGGTTGGCAGGTCTGTGGAATTTTGTTTCTCATGGTTTAAAAGACTATTGCAGGCGGTCAGTTTTCTTTTTTGATCCCAGTGTAGAATGGTTTCCTCATATATTAAAAAAAAAAAAAGCTTTTCGAAGTTTAGAAGGAGAGTGCGTGCATCCTCACCTGATACCTTTTTAACGACTCGATTCCTAATGCCCTTTGAATTTTTCTCATTGAATTTATTTTGTGAATCACTTTGGTGCTAATCAAGGCCATTTAATTGCCTTTTGTAGCACCACATCGCGCCGCAGCCGCAACGCAGCCACTTCACGGACAATGCGGACTCGCTTGTCCTTGAAGACGACAAACAGCGGCTAGCTCTGTCCGGGGACATCGACGTTCACACTCACGTAACAGGTCGGAACAGTTTTCCTATTCATTGTCGCTTTATAGTGACATGCTCATTGATGCATTTGCTTGGATTAGTTGAACTTTCAGAAATTGACCCAGAACATGCCAAACATGCCAGTTCTCACGAATCCGTTGAAGATAAATCTCATTGGCCTCAGTCAGACGTCGGGAGCTAGACCACCAGGGAAAGAGGAAGGTTCATGACATTTTTGAACTCTGGTGGCCTCATTTCTAAGGGAGTAGAATGCAAAAGCATCTGTGTACTTAAGTTTAGATGCATTTCGAACAACACCAAATGGTCGAAATCAATCTGAATCCCCTCCTCTGTCCCTCCTGCAGTGTCTATGACAGCCCATTTGTTGCTTTGAAATATCGAATGCACGCTAAGAAGACACACTAAATAAGCATTCTTTGAAAACGCTATTTTCATTAATTTTATGGCCGTAGGATAATTACTGAAAATAAAATGAAGGCCAAAGTTGAATTTTCTTTTATTTCATGCCAAAAGCCGGAACTTCAGTGTGATGTCAGGGATTTAAAAGTACATTTTTTTCTTTTTCATTTCTTTTTGTATTTGGGCTGTTGTGACTCGGTAAATGTTCCTGAAACTTCCGAAGTTCACTCTCTGACTTTTTTTAGAATGCAATGTAATCCATCTTTAACCGATAAGAAAGTTAAACTAGGCCCAAGCGCCGTCTTTGGTATTATAGAACGATAATTACTAATGCTAATGTAATTACTAATGTATATATTTACTAATACACTAACTACTAATGGGGATTAGAGAGCAAATGGGGGTAGCCGATATTCTAATCGACATTAAGAAGAAGAAAGGGGGCTGAGCAGGTCACGTAATGCGTAGAACAGATGACCGGTGGCCTAATACAGTTGCAGAATGGGTGCCAAGAGAAGAGACACATAGTCGAGGACGGCCGAGGACTAGGCGGTACGATAAAATTTGGAAATTTGCAGGCACAGGATGGGGTCAGATAGAGCAAGACGGGGCAATTGGAGGTCGCTGGGAGAGGCCTTCATCCTGCAGTGGACATGTACAGGCTGATGAGGATGAATCACTGATACAGCTTAAAATATTTTGTTCTCTTATGTTTCCTTTAAACCTATAATTTTGATTTGACACCGTTTCACTGTTTACCGACGTGCAGCAAGTACTCCAGCACGATAAGCACCTGCCTTAGCGCTGAGCTCTTCTCTGTAGTTGACGGTGTCGGCGCGGCTACTTGCTGCGCCGACATCGTCAGGACACGTTGCGCCATCTGTAGCAGCCCACACCAACTGGGCCATGCACGTCACATCAGTCACGGTACCCTTGTGCAGGTGTTCCCATAGCATTGCTGGGTCGGGTGAGAACGGATGGTCGCTTCGCCGTGGAGGACTTCTGCTACGCCGACCCGCCGGAGCAGATCAAGAGGCCGCTCTTCGAGGCTGACATGTACGTCTGCGTCTTTCGAGGCGTCTTGCATTCTCCAATGAGACGTGTGTTACGCTGCAGTGCCTGTGTCGCGCATGGCTGCATGGATTTATTTGCTGCCCCTTTTGTTCATGTTCTTTAACTAATTTTGCCTTGCCGACAAATCACCCGAATATAAAGAAAATACTCACTGCTTTCTATCACCACTGGTGGTGTGGGCATTGTTGCTCCTAAAGTCCACAGGTCTCTGCTACGCAAGTTGCAGCCAGCAGAGTCATATTCTTATACCCCAGTCGCACGGGGCCCATTCGATCGTGATCGAGTTAGATCGGAATCTAATTTCTCAGCGGCAATTGGCTCCTTTGCACAAGATGTGGAAGAGAGCCTATTGTAAGTGATAAATTCGATCCTGATTGGGTTCAATCGTGATCGAAAGCGCCCTATGGGACTGGGGTATTATTGACTATTTTCATTACAGAAGCCATTTCATTCATTCCAGCTAGCAAATTACTAACTTGGCAGTATGTAAGAAAAACATGGAATTAGGACACCACAGTGCACGCAGTGGTGTCTATCACATTTTTATGTACGGCTGTGTCTGATGCACCGCAATGTTCTTTAAGTATCGCTACCAACAAGCGAGTCAATTGGCTTTGGCACATTGTGTTCTATGTGCAGTACGGTCAACGCTTTTTGCACTCTTGTGTTCTAAATAACAGGGCCTGTATTCACAAATGAGTTTGTAAGAACTCATTGCCATTGTCCAGCCGCCATTGCTAATTAACATGCACAGTCTTTGTCATAAGTATACGAGCTACATTGCCTGCGGCTGCCATGCTGACTACAGGCTGCGTAAAGGAGTTTCTGTGATGTGCCATCATCCAGAAGTCTGGAGTGTCAGAACTGCCACAGTAATCCCAGCACACAGACAAACAACATTATATAGAAGTTTTTCGTGAATATGGGCCCACGCGCATGACTGCTTTAGAAAGAACAGTGGAGTGAGAAGTCCTCCTCATTATAAGCTGACTTTGGCTTGTTGCTTCCACTAAGTCATTTGTAAAATTGCGCAGTAGGTTGTCGTGAATTTTCACCAGAGGGAGGGCGGGTGGAGGTGCTTGCATTCAAGCCTTTAGCCTTTTTCCCCCAAATCTGTTTTTTCATTAATGTATATTATGTTAAGACACTGGAAGAGAGCGGTGTGGATCAGAGACCAAATGGGGATAGCCGATATTCTAGTTGACATTAAGCGGGAAAAAATAGAGCTGGGCAGGCCATGTAATGCGTAGGATGGATAACCGGTGGACCATTAGAGTTACAGAATGGATACCAAGAGAAGGGAAGCACAGTCGAGGACGGCAGGAAGCTAGGTGGGTGATGAAGTTAGGAAATTTGCAGGCACAAGTTGGAATCAGCTAGCGGAACACAGGGGTAACTGGAGATCACAGGGAGAGGCCTTCGTCCGGCAGTGGACATAAATATAGGTTGTTGATGATGATGATCTTATCATACTTTTTAGTCCTTCTGGATGGTCAGATTTCCGCAGACTTCTGTCCTGGAGCATCCACTTTGCACTTGTGCCTCGAATCGTAATTCAGGTGAACGGCACAAATGCCGCTGCACTTATTGCTTAGCATGAAATAGTGTAGTAATTCAGAAATCACAAGTGACTGATGACTGGCTTTTCATCAGTGTTTAAAATTAACTCAACCACCTTTCAAAACATCTGTGTGGTTATACTGAGTGTTCCAGTGTAGTCCTTTAATGAATATAAAACAAACAGTGGGTAATAGACATCAAGAAACAGTTATTTTTTTCACCAGAGCATTTGTGGCATTATAAGAAACGTATTAATCACCAATCGCATATGTATATGCAGTGTACTAGATTTTTAAGCGCCTTACCCCTTTTTCACTGTTGAAAGTCCGGCGGGGGTTGGAATTTTAGAACACTTGTGCTCTTACAATTAGGCGCATATGGAAGAACTACAAGTAGACAGTATTAATCCACAGCCCGCGTCTAATTCAGGGCACTCAAAAAGGGGCGGTTTAAAGTTGTCTGATGTTCACAGCTGGTATGACAGACAACACAAACCCTCATGTGGTTCGCCAGTTACTGTGTCTGAGTTATCTTTCGTAGCTCCCAGTGCATCTATGGGATGCTAAAACCCGTCAGTCATCATCATCGCCATCATAATCGGCCTATCTTTCGTCCCACTGCAGAACAAAGGCCTCTTCACTTACCTTCGCTTGCAGCAGTTGACCCCATCTTATGCCTGAAAACGTTCCAATTCCATCACACCACCCAAGTCTCTTCCGTTCTGGACTGAGCTTCCCTTCTCTTCTCACCCATTCCGTAACTGTGATGGACCACCAGTTACCTGCCTTACACATTAAAGGGCCTGCCCAGCTTGATTTCTACCTCCTAATGTCAACTAGGATATCGGCTCCACCCAGTTTACTCTAGTACCCCTTCTCTGAATTGGCCAACTCCACCCTATGTATCCAGATATCCCTGGAACCTGTCCTGTTAGTGCTCATATTGATTGTCTATTATCTGCTCCACACATTATACGTGGCTTTCCCTCTTACACTTCTTCCTCTTAAAGAGGCACAAAAGAGAACAATAATTTGAGCTGTACCTATTAGTAAAACACCCTTCTGCAATAGCGAAAAAAACCACTGTTGCTTTGAGAAGAGACTTGGTCGGCGAGCTGAGACTTGCCACTGTGCATTTTACGCCATCTTTCTTCTCTTCCTTTAGAACTGTGTTATTGCTGCATCAGTGTGGTTATGGCATAACAATCGCAACCTTGAGCAGTGACGACCGGTGCCCTTGTGCAGGCACGCCAAGCGAGCGGTCCTCGAAGTCGCGTGGCACAAAATTGCGCAAACCGTGAAATTCTTTGCCATGTTCGACTGTGTCGCAGGGATTTCTAAACTGCTGTTTGTCCACTAACCTTGGTGTGGGTGTCACGGAGGATGGCGCCGTTCTTGCCGTCGGGGACAAAGACGTCAGCGCTCACCCCATCATTTTATTTCGCGACGGCAGTTCACAGTAACGATGAGTAGGGCCCCTGCGATCATCTACTTTTATGCATAGTTTCCTGTTTAATTGCACCATCACTTCACCTTATAATCATAATGTTATTGTTTTTTTAATTTTTTCTGAGAGACCGAAAGTACCCTCCGTCACGTTATATTTGTGGTCACATTATTTATGTGCAAGAACAGTATTACTTTTCATTACATCCCTCGTTATGTTGTCCTGTGGCTGGTTAGCACATAGTCACAGGTTCAACTCTCAGCTGGCGCCCCATTCCAATGTGGTCGAAACGGGCAAAAATGCTCCTGTCCTTAGATTTGAGTGTGTCGTAAAAAACCTCACGTGGTCAAAGATAATAGGGGGGCTCCTATTATGGTGCCTATCATAGTCCGTACGCTGCTTTGGGAAAAGTGATAATCTGCGTCTGGTTTCGTATTTACGTGTCCCCCCTGTGTGTGCCAAGCAGTCCCCTTCAAAGCACTTCTGACAATAATTACATTTTAATTTGATTTCACGTAGTTTAATATACTAGCTTCTAAAGTCTGAAAAGGTGTACATTTATGTAGGTCTATTACTCGCAGGGGACCCTGATTGAGAGAAATTTACAGAAGAATAAAATTGGGTTGTAGTGCATACGGCAGGCATTGCCAAATCCTGACTGGGAGCTTACCACTGTCGCTGAAAAGAAAAGTGTACAATAATTGCATTCTACCGGTGCAAAAATATGGGGCAGAAACTTGGAGGTTAACAAAGAATCTCGAGAACAAGTTAAGGATCACACAAAAAGCAGTGGAATGAAAAATGCTAGGCCTAATGTTATAGTGACAGGAAGAGAGTGGTGTGGATCAGAGAGCAAACGGGGATAGCCGATATTCTAGTTGACGTTAAAAGAAGAAATAGAGCTAGGCAGGCCATGCAATGCATAGGATGGATAACCGGTGGACCATTAGTCACAGAATGGATACCAAGAGAAGGGAAGCACAGTTGAGGACGGCAGAAAACTAGAGGGGCTTATGAAGTTAGGAAATTTGCAGGCGTAAGTTGTAATCAGCTAACGTAAGACAGGTGTAATTAGAGATCGCAGGGAGAGGCCTTCGTCCTGCAGTGGACATAAATAGAGGCTGATGATGGTGATGATGAACATAGTAGCCGAATGCACCCGTCATTCGTTAACTTTCCTTGTAGGTTCGTGCTTCTGGTCTCGGGAGTGGGCCTGACCGAGAAAGCAGACAGCCTGCTTCCCTTTCAGCTGCTCATCGATTACGTGTCCGGCTTCCTTGGCTGCGATGACGACCAGGAGAAGGCATCGCGCGTCGTCCGCGTCATCCTGGCTGGCAACAGCCTGCGGCAGAAGGGCTCAAGCAAGGACATGGCTCGGGTATGGAGGCACTGTTTTGTAGATCGTCACCATAATAATCATCATTTACCGAGCCCTTAAAGGTTCCTTTCGGAGTATTACATACGGTGTGTGGGTGTAAAAGAAAGATGGGTCGAAACATGTAGTAGTAGTAAACGTTTATTCAATGAAGGGGATTGAAGGTTGAGTGGGTGGGGCCCTCAGTCCAGGGCTCCACTGGCCTTAGCAGCTCGCTGGGCTTGGTCGAGGAGAGCCAGTTGGCTCTCCCGTTCCGTGCTAGCAAGCCAGGTCTCCCACTGCCTGTTTCTGGGTATTTGCCCTAATTTGGGGGAATTGATATTTAGGAGCCGCGAATTGCACTCCCACGTAATGTGGGTAAGAGTGGGCCGCTCTCCGCACCATGGACAGATGTCCGCGTATTGTGTGGGACTTATATGGTGTTGTCGGTATAGATTTGTGTACGTGTTCGTTTGTAGTCGGCGCCAGTCACGAGCCTGTTCCCCGGTAAGGTCCGGGTGCGGATTACTAAATTTTTGGCGGTCACGTCGCTGGTTTTCCAAGATGTCACGTGAGCTTGTTAGAGGTTCGTCGATAGGACTCGTCGGCGCTCGGATGTGAAATACGCGATCTAGCCGATCCGCCTTTTCGTTTCCCTCCAGTCCCGTGTGTGCTGGGCACCACACAATGGTATGATATTCTTGTAAGCCATGTCCCAAAATGTTTAAAGCCGCCTTGGGGATGTTTCCAGTTAAATAGAGGCGGCAGGCTACTTGGGAGTCTGTGAGTACCAAGGCTGACTCTCCTCTCCGTTCTTTATCCTTGATGGCTAGGGCGATTGCTACCGCCTCTGCCGTACTGGCTGAGTTTGCTTTGGTAGAGGCTGCTACGGTCGATCGTTGGCTTACAGCCGCTAGGCAGTATCTGTTATTTTGTATTTTAGCTACGTCCGTGTAGATCGTTCCGGGATGCGAGCCGAAGCGCTTTTGTAGATTCTTAGCCCTTGCCTGCCTTCTAGGTTGATGATATTTAGGATTCATGTTTTTTGGTATTGGAGAAACTATTATTCGATTCCGTATTTCTCGGGGCATTGGGGTGGTTTCCTCGTTTAGGTACTGGGGTCGTAGGGGATACCCTAAGCGCTCGAGCAGGGCCCTGCCTGTTGCGGTGATATTGAGCCTTTCCCTTTGAGATATTATTACCGCGGATGCGTGCTCTTCGTACGTGTTGTGCAAACCTAGGGCCTCCAGTCTATCTGTGGCGGTATCTTTAGGTAGCCCCAGGGCGGTTTTGTACGCCGTGCGTATCAGAATGTTGATGGCTCGTATTTCAGTGTTTGTAGGGTGCTGGTAAGGTAGGCTGTACGTCACCCTGCTGATTATGAAAGCTTGTATCAATCTGATTGTTTCGTCTTATTTAAAGCCCTTCCTGTGGAAAGTTACCCTGTGTATCATTCGGGCCACCTGTTGTACTGTAGATTTAAGCAAGAGTAGGGTGTGATCTACTCTGCTGTTACTTTGTAACCAGAGGCCCAGAATTCGCACTTTTTGCACTTGCTGTATTGGTTGGCCTTGGAGTGTTAGCCGGATCTCTGGTTCTGTGCGCGTGTATTTTGCTTTAATTCGAATAAATTCCGATTTCTCCGGCGCGCAGCACATGTCCGCCATGTCTGTGAAGGATTCTACTTTGTTTATTGCCTCCTGTAGGGTGTTTTCCTTATGCCCACTTGAGCCTGTCGAGGCCCATAAGGTAATATCGTCCGCGTACAGTGCGTGACCTAGATCTGGTATTGTCTCCAGGGACAGAGCGAGTCTGCACATTCCGATGTTAAATAGCAGTGGTGACAAGATGGAACCCTGCGGTGTGCCTCTGCCTGGTACCTGTATTTCTTCCGATCGGAGTGAGTCTACGCCTATGGTGGCTGTGCGATCTTGCAGAAAAGAGCATATGTAGGCGTATGTTTTCGAGCCACAAGCTAATTCTTTCAGCTCTACCAGTATGAGCTGGTGCGATATGGTATCGAACGCTTTCTTAAGGTCTAGCGCTACCACTATTCTACCGGAGCTGCCGGCTGAAGGGTTTAGGACTTCGTCTTTTAGCATGAGGAAAATGTCTTGGGCGGATAGATGGGGCCGAAATCCAAACATTGAAGTTGGGAAGAGTTGGTTGCTTTCTATGTGAGCGGTTAAGCGCGTTAGCACGACTTTCTCAAATAGTTTTCCTAGGCAGGATGTCAGGGAGATTGGTCGTAGGTTTTGAAAGTTTTTGGCCTTCGCGCGTTTGGGTATGGAGGATTATTTTAGCCTCTTTCCACTCTCTCGGCACCAAGCCGGTGTCGCATCGAAACGTGGTTGCATGAACATGTAAAACAATCAGACATTTCATAATACACAGAATAACATAAGTAGTGTAACATTGAATACGAATTTCTGAAGTAAACTGTCCGTAGCTGCTTGAACTCCAGGGTGTTACGTTATTTAGCCGGGGGATCTGGTAGCTTGTTCTATTCTGCAATCGCCAATGGTAAGATTGCTGGTTGACTCCTTATTGCTCATTGTCACTTGAATTGTTCACATTGCAGCTTGATGTGTTACCTTGACTTTTGTTTTGTTGTCGGTGCCGTCACAGTGTCTGATAATTTTATGTTTTGAAGTGCGGCACTACCTCCACACATTAATGTAACCAGTTTGTTCTCGAAGCTGTACTGTTATCGCCCTATATAAGTGGGTCTTCAACTCTGGGCTTCCAGCTCCATATCAAACATTATCCCAGGAAGTTTTGGCGTCATGTTTTAATAGTGGCTGGTCTGAGTGAGAGCAGCTTCAGTTCTGATTTGCCAACAGCTACCGCACTTGTCCCAATCACCACCGCCGAGTTAGTCCTTTCCTTTGCGGCCGCAAGTTCACCCAGTAAAGTGTTCACTCAATTGGCTTTTTTGTAGCCCTGTTCCTTCACTGTGTGACAACATTGAAGGAAAAAAAGAACGCTGACTATTGTAACGTGGTCAAAGGTTAATTGATTGTAAGTAATTTTATTGAGCCATAGAACCATACAAGGGACCGCAGTCTTCATGTTTTACCCTTTGGCACTGTTGTCGAGGCTAAATGATATCCTAGAGCTGCACTTCTCTGATGAAGTACTAGAAGTTGTCCAGTGTTTTCTTTCACTTCGGCGGCTGTCTTATTGAGTGAATCACGGAAGCCTTGCTCTCAGTCATGTTCGAAAATACTCGAAGACACCTGCTTTACAACTTTGCCTGCACAAAAACATTCCGAATACAAAAAATAAGAAGTGCCAAGAAAAATTGCTCAGAGCCACATTCTACTGCTCAGCAGAAGGTCCTGGGTTCGATTCCCAATCATGGTGGCCACATTCCAATGGGCGCAGAATGCAAGAGCACTCGTGTACTCAGATTTAGAAGCACACTTAAGAAGCCAAAATGGTCTAAGCTAATCTGGAGACCTGCCGATTTGCCAATTTCAAAAAGTTAAGCCTCTTAATTTGAATTTCTTTTCGCCGCTTCATTATAGCATTGGCGCAATGTGCCAAAAAATGCCCTAGTATCTCTTCCTCGAGGCACGTAAAAAAAAAAAAAAACCTTACCCCCGTTTCAAGAGCTTAGTTTCAATATTGAGGAGAGAAATAGGTGGTTTGCTTAACAGATGTGCCTACATGTGATGGTTACTACCGGAGCGTTATTTCCTCGGGCCTTTTCTCGGCAGAGATTTCCTTTGCATTGGGTTCGAGCATGGAATCGGCATTGACTGGTTCAGTTTACCATACTTTTATGCTGCACGCACGTCACCTGAAACCCCATCACTTGTAATTCTCTTCCCGTGTCCAGGCCAAGTTTTCTGTTCGCAAGGAGTCGTCTGCAGATGCCAGTGTGGCAAGGCTCCTCGACAGCCTCCTGGAACAGCTTTCGGTAAGGACTTTACGGTGTTGTACACTGGTGTTGCTTCTCCGTCTCTTAATACATTTCCTGCAGCCATGGGTCACAGTTGGGTCACCACGTTTATTCCCCCTATGCGGCTGTGCGGGCTTTTCTGCAGTGCGCAAGCTATGTCCTTGCTAGAAATCGGTAGAGAGGAAAAGTTATCATTTTTTTTTTTCTGATTTCATGCGTCGTGGCACCATCTCTCATCAGCTTGAAGTTCCCAAGGGGCACAGCTCCCTGGTGACTCACCAGTGGGTCGCAATGCACCAGAGGAATATGACGAGTGACCCACCGGTGGGTCATCCTGCGCAGGAATCAGCAATTCGAAATGTGCAGCCACAGTGAACTTGTTAAGGGCCAACATTAATGAAATTTCACTTCGTCTAAATTCATTGTAGATGAGTAGTACTAATGAAGCAATCTCGTCGAGGCGGCAGGGCTGGCACAATTCTAATCTTATAAGCAGCCTTTAAATAGCAGCGAAGCAGAGAACGCATGCACCGGGTGGTTAGCAGATATGACGTAGCACGTTGCTTCAGAAATTTTTTACCGTCGTGCACATAGCACTTGGTCTCATAAGTCATGCAGAAAAGCGCCGCGAGCCGAATTGTGTCACTTCCAGCAAGTGGTAATGGCGGATTTTTTTTTTTTTTTTCTGTTTCGATATCAAGACTGTCTATCTTTACTAAATTTTCTGATGCATCCACTCGTATTTCAAGCGTAAAATTTTGCACGGGGGCTCCTCTGTGCGTTTTGGCAGTCATGAGCATGGCAATATCTTCCTATCACCTTGCACCGACTGCCGAAGCGCACGGGATTAACAAAAGGTGTGATGCTTGTGCAACTGGAAAAGCGATCACATACTTTAACATTGCATGGTAAAATCAGTGTGCAGAAGGTTGCATGTATTTATTTTTTTGTTGTCCCTTCATTAAGTATTTCTCCTGCTTTATCACCCTGCATGTTCTCGCTACACTTTGCCCTTGCTTTCACATCTTTTGTTGTTATTTTCCTATTTATTTGCTCTCGTAGCAATAACTCATTCACTTCTTAGTCAGTCACTTTGTGGTGCGTGTTTATTCCTTCTGTCTATCTTCGTTTCTCACACTATTTATTTCCTTTTTATTTTTATTTGGCGGGGGGGGGGGGGGGGGGCAAAAGCCACGTTCAACAGAGTAGCCCAGCGTCACACACGTTCGGTCATGGGAATCAAAATTTTAGCCACAAGGACGTTGCCGTAAGCATGCTGTGCACTGTTCCGACGTCTTGCCGCATCGCAGCGTTCCGTGGAAGTGGACGTCATGCCCGGCCTGTCAGATCCTGCTGCCAGCCTACTGCCCCAGCAGCCCATGCACCCCTGCCTCTTTCCCGGCGCTTCGCAGCGAGCCTCGCTGCGATGCGTCACCAACCCTTACCAATTCGAGCTGGATGGCCTGAGGTGAGTGTGTCTGCCACTCCCACTGTTCGCTTGTCGCAAGCAGATTAAAAGAGTATTGGCGCATATTTTAGCAGTTATAAAGAATTTAGCAGGACCGATCAACGATGACTGTACATGTATGCAAATAGCCAAGCAATTTATAGAGCTCTTCGCTGTATTGAAGCAATGATGCGCCAGAAGGCGTTTATTTGTTGCAGTGAGGATGTTTAGGTGGCACTTGTCCTGTTGTTGCGTAATTCTGTAGAGAACAGAGCGGACATTCGGTGCATCTGTAGCAGTACTATACAAACAAGCTCATTGATTACTGATGTTCATGTTGTCTCCAGCAGCGCGAGCACTGGCATGCAACGCAACTGCTGTCATCCTCTCCTGATCCGCTATGGGGGGGAGAGAGTGATGGGAGAGGAAGGGGAGGGTTGTCCTTCCCAGCTGTTCCATCTTAGCATCCAAACCTTTAGACGACCCAGAGCTCTCGCGAAAAAAAAACACGTCTCAAAGACCTATAATAGTTGGCATTCAATGACAAATGCGCCCCATAACTTGGTTACGCTAGGGCATGTGCCCTTTGCATCGACGGCGAAAGCCCGACCATGGGCTGTATTCTGAAACGTTCGCCTAGGCGAAATTTCTTTTTTCGCTTTCAGGCGTGCGCTGATTGGCTGTTTTAGCAAAATTGGATGAGCTGATTGGGTGGTTGAGCCCGACGTCATTCAATTTTGTTCAACCAGCCAATCAGCGCGCATGCTGATTTCGCCTAGGTGAACGTTTCAGAATACGGCCCCATCTCTGACCACTCATCACCACGAAAATGGACGAGAGCCAAAGAAACCCATTTCCGTTAAAACTCTACCAAACGTTTTTCGCGCTTAGAAGGATGACACCTAAATAAAATGAAGGATAGGAAACAGTTATAAAACGTATTAATTTGATACCAAATTTGATACCAAATTTCGCCAGACCTGGCGTGATCGACGGTATCATGGCGTCGTGACACGGAGCAAAGTTCACTCACATCGTGTAGCAGTGAGGCTTGATGTGACGACGTTGCTCGCAAAAAGATAAATAAAAGTACTGCACGCGGTTCTTCCTGTATGCGCTTGCGTATGTCAGCCGCAGCGACCACACAAATGAAGCGAGTCAGTGTGGTGGGACGAGGCAGTGGTATTGTGCCATCATGATGCATCCACCTCGGGTACAGAAACCAAAGCTGATTTGTGAAAATAAGTGCTATAATTAATTATTCACAGCCATGTGATGGCTTCCCAGTATTTTGTGTAGGTTTTAGAAGGCTTGGACATCCGTGTAACATGAAAATAAATTTCAAGTCGGAAATGCTGTCACTACTCCTACTACGAGCTAGCCAGTAACGTAATCGATAAAGAGAAAAGGGTAAATGCAGTCAGGGGCAGCATTCGTAATGGCTTGTTTGCAGGCTAGTTGGTTTTAGGCCACAGTTAACGTCTTGCAGTGCGAAAAGATGTTCACCCCTCTCATCAACTGGAACTCTGATATCTCTTAATATCGGTTAAGTCAAAGTTGGCAGTGGACATGAATAGGATAACGATGATGATTTGGGGGAACAATGTCGCCTTTCTAAGTGAAGGAAAAAGCGTGCCAAGTTTGTCTTAATGTAACATTTTCAGATTTTGTTTTGCAGAAAAATGCTTTGAAGAAACCCGTTATAAGGGAAAAAATGCTTTGCAATCAACAGGAGTGCTGAACACTGGCTGCATCAGCCCTGCTCAGCAGCGCAACGTCTTAGCTAACTGAGCCACCACGGCGGGTAATTTTTCTTAACTTCTCAGTTGTTTTTTCTCATCAAGTAGTGGTCCGATCCTTCAAAACCTGTGAAGATATAGTGGCAAGTATGAGAGGACCATAAGTAATTAACCACATTACCTCTCTCTCTATGAACCAGTTTTGGTATTATAGTACCTGTGTGGTGAATGCGCCATATGTTACGATAGTGACTGGGGCTCCGTTTTTTGCGATCGCTGGGGCTATGACTCGTGAGTGCACTCAGAAGCAACGTTAACAGCACTTTTTTTTGTGAGCAACGTTATCATGTTAAGCAATGTTAGGAAGCTGTGCCATGTGTTATGACATCATGATAATGTCAGTGATGATCAGTCCGGTGTTTTGGGACCCACTTTAGTGCCAGAATAGGATACAGTTTACTTCCGTTAATTCGACCCTGACAGGACTGTCAAAACTGATCGAATCATCCAGCGGGTCGAATTAAACAAGATGCAGAAAAAAAAATGTCACAGTTTTGCCCTAAGGGCGAAGCAATGCATGTGATAGCAACACAGCAATGTCATACGAAGTAAGGTGAGCGGCTTTGGTAGCAATATGAATTGTAGTAAACATGAGCTGATTAAGTAAGCAGGTGTGCTGCGGCGTAAGTAGACCGACATGAAGAGAGACTCGATGACCACGAGAAGGCGCGTGTGAAACGGTGGTGTTGATGAGAAGCGCTTCCCGTGGGCAGTGCGCGTGCGAAGGGACACACCTGTAGCGCTGCACTGCCGATCCGGGCAGCATTACATGTGTAGCGTGCATTGGAAAATGTGGCCCGACTATTACTAACTGAATGAACAAGCGTGGTGTGAGCGCGCACAAACAAACATGAATAGATCACACTGAATGACTGCAGACAACGACTGTCAAAACGCTGGCAGCAAGCCCATACGCTGCAGCGGGCGAAGGTACGTGCGGTCTATCGCTTCAACGGAAACTGCGCGGCGAATGCACAGCGCATAGAAAAGGTCAGAGCCGTGTGGAGATAAGAGACACTGCGGCCGGCGAGCGATGAGTGCGGTTGTTGGCAGAGTAGAAGTGCCCCCCCCCGCTCCCTCCGGCGCTGGCTTCCTTGCTTGCGCGTGGGAGAGATGAGAGACGGTGCGGTCGAGCGACGAGCGCGGTTGTTGGCAGAGTAAAAGTGCCCCCCCGCCCCCCGCTCTCTCCGGCGCTGGCTTCCCGCTTCGTTGCTTGCGCGTGGGAGATTGAGTGCGTTCGCTCTCCATGATAGCGCGCGTCCCCGCACGCTTCCGCTCGGGCATACGGCGCGAAGATTTTATCTATACGGAACCTCACGGCGACGGCGACGCCGACGGCAGAAAGCCGGTTGAAGTGTCCATATAATTGCTATCGCAATAAAAAATCTAAACGCACCATTGATTCATATGGTAGTGCACGCCCGCTTTATATGTTTCCAAAGTAGAAAACCAATGTAGAAATTAAATTAAAACACCTAAACTAAGCTGAAGTGTTAACGCACACCCGATTTCTTGAGCAAGAAAAATGGGCAATAGTCTAATATGTATTGCACAATAGCGGCTGGTTTCCTAAGTTAGCTTTGCTGCATTACAGCTGCGTTATACGGTAAAGCATACAAATGCCATGAAGGCGGGTTTGGTTTCATAATTCAAGTGCACTGCGCAGGAAATTTTCGGCCGAATTTTCTCGGGGGAAAAAAAAAGCACGTTAGAATCGGGTGAATACCATAACCAGACATTGGGAGCTACCATTATTGAAAATCTTCAGCACTAAAGGTCATCTTGGGGCAGGCTGAAAATCAGTGTTTTCGACAGTAGGTGAAGGTTTGTTCACTTTCCCCTAAGTTCTGCTGAGACATGCTGCTTACTAAAGAGGTCGCTATTGGGGCCACCGCAGGCTAAGGCTCAATAGCGTAGGTTCGTGAACACGAGCGTTTATGCTGACTGGTAAAGTTCAATTTATCCGGCGAGCACCAATTTAGGGTCGAAGTAACATAAGTTCTGGCCTATAGAAATGCATGGGTGCCAGCTGGGACCCTCAATTGGGATCGAATGAGTCGAAAAATTAAATTAAGCGGTGTCAAATTAACAGAAGTCTACTGTATTTTATATGTTTCCAAAACTTTGTGTGTATTAAGTGTAATCTTTTTATGTCCGAGAAGCATGTGGTAGAGTTTCTATATCTTTGAAAACATGTGTCAGTACTCCTTTTTAAGGCACACTAAATAGAAAATTACGTCAAGCTGTAGTAGTACATTATCCTTCGACAATTCCAAGAAAGCCGCTCTTACCATAATAGGCTTGATGAGACAGAAAAGACGCGAACAGCTGGCAACATGGCCTTAGTGTTACTGCACCAGCTTGTGTGAGGTCATGTATTTTGGTGGCGTCTGCTCATGCGTAGTTAACTTTTGTCGGTAAAGGTGCGCTACATTTTAGTATCCCAAAAGTGACAAATACTCATCCTAGCCAAGTTTCATGAACATTTAGAGCCACAGGGGCCCAAATACAAAATGATACTGTGAAATCCCCCAAGACCTCACCAACATATCGGCATTGGGGATTTGGCACGAATTAAAAATTTTTTAAATGCAACTTCCCATCTTATAATCAACTTAATACAGCAGAGTTAATGAACATGAAGTTTTGAAACAATACTTTATCACTCTGAACCGATTTAATGCTTCTCCTTTAGTGTCTTTTTTAAGGTAATGACGACTAGATCTCTATTCCTCACAGAATCCTGGGAACGTCGGGACAGAATGTGACGGACGTCCAACGCTATAGCAAACTCACCTGCCCCCTGGAGATCATGGAGAAGACATTGCAGTGGCGCCACCTGGCACCGACATGTCCGGACACATTGTGTATGAAATTTGTCAAGTGTTCCTCCTTGTATTTTATTTTTCTTTTCTTTCTCAACTCTTTTTTGTACTTGAGGGAGTACTTGCCTCATCCACACTTCTCTAACAGTATTTTCTTAATGTTTTCATCTAGTCATTGAGGGATGCAAGTGAGTCGGCCTTACTTAATAGGAAGTTTTACCTCAAGGCCAACTGCGATTTGCCTACTCAAATGCATGCAAAATGTAGGAATCCTCTGATTAGACAACCGCTAGACTGGTTTTAATAAAATTAGTTGCATTTAAGACAGTAAGCAGAATGCTACCGTCGGTGAGATCCAGAATTTCTGTTTAGGGCCATTATAGGCTTAATAAAATTCATAATTTTAGAAATGAACTAAGCAGAGAGCTTACCAATATCGTCTAACGTCGTCTGCTACTCACCGAACATTTGTGCTCCCAGTCTGTACACAAAGTCGTCTTCATGGGAGTGCCTGCTGCAAACACGTGCATATGAGCTCGGTTCCTTACCCATTCGGAGCTTTATCAGCCATGCGTCGGGCACTTTCTTATATTTAAGGTAAAAGTGAAAGCTCACGCCCTGTTCCTTCGCTATACGTAGCGCACTACGGCACGGAGCAGTAAAGTACCATGCCGCCAATAACTTTGAGCTCACTTTCCCAGCTTGCGTAGTCTCTAGGTGTCCGTGCACATGAAGTGAGTGCCAAACTACGCTGTTCCAAATATACCCATTTCATTGCATGTTTCAAGCTGCCTAAGCGTTGATAAATTCTTGCGGTTTATCTGACTGCCAAAACGAACAGAAAAAAATTGCTATGCCTGCAATGTCTTGGACACTGTGTAAAGCTTTTACGGCTTGACTTGGCTTTCTTCGTTAATGTTATGCCTAGTGCTTACATTGCAGAGAGTAAGGGACTCTAGAAGGTAATAACTGATTTCAAGCTGTGTCTCTTTTAAATTACGCATCTCTGTATCTTTATCTTTCCACTTTTTATTTGCACAGCGTGCTACCCATTTACGGATCAAGACCCGTTCATTCTGGATTCGTGCCCGCACGTTTACTTCGTGGGCAACCAAAAGAAGTTTGCAACCAAGCTCTACAAAAGTAAGAAACTCTTTGTTGCGTATGAGGTCAGAGTTCGCTGCAGTTAGGTGACCCGTTTCGTGACTGGCTTGAGAGAAAACAATATATTCAGGGTGCTTCGTTTTCGGGTGAAACTTGATAATGCCTGATTTATGAAAGTTGGGTGAAACCCGATTTCTCCAAGAGGTTTGCCCCCTTTTTTAAATAATAATAATAATAAATTCAGGTGTTAACAAAACTAATGAATGTAACCCTCCTTTTGTGAGCAAGAGGTTAACGTAGAGTAATTATAATACTAATACTAATTCAACAGGGTATAAGCCTTGTTTTCGCTTAACATTCAAGCAATAACCGGCACATACAAAAATATAATATGTTCACTGCCTACTGATGTTGAGTAAACGAAAGCTTGTTGCTTTTTTAGTGCCGCGTTTAAGTCAGTACGACAGTGGCGCATTGCATCACCCTTCCCGCACGTCACATACATACAAATGACATTAATGCACTAGGAAGCGAAATAATGCAGCACTTGCGTTGCTCTGCACTGCGAACGGTAGCTGTGACATTGAGATAGCGTTCACCCAATTACATTACGTTCAAAGAAGGGTGGTTCCATTAATTCTGTCGCAAAAGCATATAGTGGGAACCAGTAAAACGAGACTACAGTAGACAAGAACTAAAGGCCCAACAGGTCTAGGATGGACACAAAAATGCTCCCAAGGTATATGATAATGTGTGTCAACAAAGCTTTGTAATATGGGAAAAAGCATCGCACCTCCTGCAAAGCACGCCCGGAGGCACCGCTTTTCGTACTTTTTTCCTTCGTTTAAAAGAAGTGCAGAGAACAAAGTAAAGAAGGGATTGCCAAACCCGACTCTGTTTGTTGTTTTTGTTAATGTGGTTTCTTTTAAACATATTAATAACGCCTGACCATGAGGATTTGTTTGCCGCATGATTTGCGAGCAGCTCTATTTGCCATTACGTGTTCCTGCAAGTGATTTTGCTTGTTTAAATAGAATGTTTGTGTTCAAAGGGAGACCATCGCTCGTGTTAATCGTTTGTAAATGTTACGGGAAAATCCCGGACTTTTTGGCTGCCACACAGCAAAACCCCCGATTTCTCCCTAGTTTTCCTCTTTAAAAATAACACCTGCGCATGCGGGACTGATAGTACACGTCCGAGCGCGGCGCGAGCCACGGATATCTGTTCCAGACAGGTACCAGGCTCGGGCTGCCTCGCGTTTCTACTCGCCTGGCTCTGCAGCTACGGCGCGGTGCAATCACCACTCGGAGAGGCAGATTTCTGTCGTGCGAGGATGTGCTTTTTTTCTCTACTTCTCGCGCTGATCTAATGGCCCTAAAAATAAAACAGTTGCGTTTATCAGTGTTTCAACATTTTGAAGCACTGTCAGTAGCAAAGTACGAGACGATGTTTGTCACAAAATCTGTCAATTAGCCAAGACTTGAAGAGGGCGCACGCTGCCACGCGTACCTTGTAGATGCAAACCGCCATTCCGAGCGAGGCGCCGCTAACGCAAGTCACATGTCGGGAAGCCTATGTGTGGTCTGGGCTTAATGCAACGGCGTGCCAGATAACTGAATGCAGTTATTTGTCGTTAAAATGATGTAAATTAGGCATTTCTTTATCAAAGAAACTCTACAAATACTCAATATTTCACCTTTTTTGGAAAGGAAAAAAACATATTTGCTATTTGTAGGTCATTTTTGGCAAATATTTGTATTAGATTCAAAAATCTTACTTCTACAATACCCCTACTTAGTATCTTTTAACAATGACTCTATGGGCTTCTTCTAATTGCAACACTGAAGTGATTCTTACAACAGTAAGTTGGGCAAGTTGGTATGGCTGCATTGTAAACAATTAGCACACAAGCACTTGGTCTGTGTGTTTGTGCACTGTTTTTTTTACGATGAAGTCATGCAGTACTCAAAGCAGTCATGCAGTACTTTTGCTATAAACACTGTCCCTTGCACAGTTTGCAAAAGTACTAAGAATCTGCTATGAAGTGCACTGCTTTTTCACGTGATATGTTTCCGCTCTGTGGAATAATGTTAACCGGAACAGCAATGCACTTCATGGCACATTTTCAAGTTTGTATGTCTCGAAACTTGTGCAGGGTGTCTAGCAAATTGCTTCGCTTTCGAGTACTGGCCAACTTTAAATGTAGAATTACAGCATGCCCACCAATGTAATTAATTAGTGAAATCTTGTTAATAATAGCATTGGCGATTGCCATGCACTGCCATGAAGCTCGGTCAGCAAATATTATGAATTTGTTTTCAAATCTTCTTTCCTTAACAATCTGACACTGTCACCGAAGAAACACACAGTATTACGAGCACAATTCAGTATTTGAAGCTTATTTGTCAGTGAATGTTGTCATTCTTAACTACCTCTATTATTTTTAATTTAACTTTTTCATTTTCTAAAAGCACAACTTTTACGATTTTATCACAATATGCCAAATTTTAAGTTTGTTTATGATTGTTACAATGTGACCAATATCGTTGTCTAGCAATTTTTTATTTGCATTCATTTTGCAGTGAAACTGATTTCAGAAGAATGCAGATACGGTCCACAAATATTTCAGACCCTGATTTTTCAACCTGCTTAACTATTCAAGGCTTACCCGTACCACCACTACTCGCTCCATAGAACCAGTGTATTATGGCGACCAAAGTTTCGGTCGTCATTAGATGAATATTTCGAGAATAAAATTTATGAATGTGCGTCACAGATCATTCTGTAGCTGTGACTACAGAGCACAGTGCCTGTTCACACTGTTCCTTCGAAACAGTCTGCGAATTGCTTAATGAGCAGTCAGCATCTTCTTCTCAGTATTTTTTCTCCAAGTTTTAATATTTTCTTGCTTAGACTGCTATTTTTTTTTTCTAATATTGAGGTTGGTAAGTATGAAATTGTCATTCCATTCTCTTTTTGTTGCATTTATTTATTGTCCTTTTTTGCTTTCTTTCAGGTGAGCAGGGGCAAACAGTTCGTCTGGTAGCCGTACCATCTTTCTGCAAGACGTTCACCTGCGCCTGGCTAAATATGAGGACCCTTGAGTGTGAACCAATGAGCTTTGAAGTTAATCCATAACGCAAAATATGTGCCCACGTTTTTTTATTTACGTAATAAATTCTAATGTTTCACATTATATCTTTATAAAGAAATAAACCATCTACACTTGAACCTTTTTCTTGAAATATATGACTTATTTGTGTCTGCCTGTTTGTTGTTTAGTGTATGTAAAACGATGCTGCTTGCAAGTACTTTTGGTACCTCATAAACTGTCCAGAAACTGCTCCTAAATTCTGCATTGGCAAGCAGCGTAAATTAATTTTCTGCTTAATTTCTTGCACACACATATCTACTTATGTAATGGCGTACTGCTTCTGCTTGCCCAGTCCTTTTTAGTAAAGCCAAAAGCAATATTTTATAGTTTGGCTTGCTTTGTGAGGGCGCAGACTATTTAAATAAAATGCATCTACTTTGAGGAACCTTGAATTCTGGGGTTTTACGCGCCAGAACCACGATTTAATTATGAAGCACGCCGTAGTGGGGAGAGTGCGGATTAATTTTCACCACCAGGGGATATTTGACGTGCTACCAATGCGCAGGACACAGGCGTTTTTGCATTTCGCCCCCATCGAAATGCGGCCGACGCGGCCGGGATTTGATCCTGCGACCTTGTGTTTAGCAGCGCGCGACCATAACCGTTAAGCCACCGCGGCAGGTCCAAACAACCTTTATTATTGCGATAGCAATTATATGGACACTCAAAAGCAGATTTCTGCCGTCGGCGTCGCCGTCGCCGTGAGGTTCCGTATGACGTCATTTGGAGAAGAAGTCGTCGCCGCGCGCCGAACGCTGTATGTGCGAGTGAAAGGGCGCGAGGGGCGCGTCTTTCACGGGGAGTGAACGCACGGCGGAGAACAAACGCGCGTTCTGCGCCGTGCTCGCTTAAGGGCTGAAGAAGTAGGCGTCTCTGTTCTCCTTCACAATCACCATGTATGTAGAGCAAACGCGCCTTCTTCCGACGAGCGAGAGGCCGTGGGGGAGGGGGAGGGAAGGGAGGCGACGTTTAGCTGCGGCACGCAGTGCCTATTTATATCAGAGGCTCCGGCAACAGTCACCAACGCCGCACGCATTTTGAGCGAACGCGGGCAAAACGCCGATGGCGTCGACAACATATCTGCGTGTTGCGATGCTGCTGCATTTCCAAGTTTATACAGCTGATAAAGCTAATATCATTACTCCGTATAGCTCTCTACAAGTTTGCTATCGCAATTGATGCTTCGCCTTTCAGGTGAAACTGCGACAACTTTTTGATACCGTTACCGTGCCTGAAACAAGTAAAAATGTTGCAGATCAAGTTTTATATCTGGAAAGTTAACACAAATTGTTAGCACGTTTGCCATAATCGTTTACCGTGCTAATCAGCCGAAATCACGCTAGCGAGGGCCCAAGTAAAGTTTAGTTGAACTGGGTTAACCGCGGCTCGTTTTTTGGATTACTTTCGCTCGCCCACGAAGAACTGCAGTACATGGCAGGTTTACATTTACAACTGCATAATTTCAATCACTTCGTAAAGTTGCGACGCCTTCGTAATACCCTTTTGTTTCATTCAGCATCATCGCTCGTTCCGCTGACTCACTGCCCGCTCTGCGTCTCGAGTCACAAAAGAGCAAAAGCGCGTACGGCACGAAGCTGGACTCGTTTTTATGTTGCTCCCCGCCGACTCGTGCATTGCTTGCGCAGCGCGTACGCCTCGATTTAAACGCGCAATTACGGTCCCAACTTGCGCAACTTTTTTGTTCTCGCCACGACTGCCGCCTCGGAACGCGCAACTGGTCTGGCAACGTTCATCCGGGAGCTCGCTGTGCGGAGTTTCTGGCGCATGCGCAGAGAGGTCGCTACAAGATTTGTTGGGAAAAGAGTGGTGCGATGTTTCCGAAAAATCCAAAGAATCCTCGTTACGAATTGACTCCAGCAGCATGAAAACTAACAAGAACGGTGCTTCGATAGTGGCCTAGCACCGTGACGCAGGTCCCGAGCCGGCGAAGGTCCCCGTCGACGAGGTGAACCGCTGCGAAGAGTACGGTATTGTCAGAATCGCCCAGTATCCTTCCAAGATGGCGGCGTATTTTCGTTGAAAAAAATTGACAGGGTATCCCCCCACCGTCACCAGTTCGTTCTCTCTGAGCGGGCTCCTGCCGATTCCAGCCTCACGAAATGGAGCTTCGAGTCGGCAACAAGTACCGGCTCGGACGGAAAATTGGCAGCGGATCCTTCGGGGATATTTATTTGGGTAAGTTTCGTTCCGTTTCCCTTGCACGGCAGTAGTCGCAGTGTTCAGCTGATGGTGACCCAGACCCATTTTGGACGGCGCCGTGTTGTCCTTCCGGGCTGGGATTTTTATTTGGGATTGCCAGCAGCTTCATCCGTCGAGCCTCTGTACGAATCGGGCCCCCAGCGTGACCGTTTAACGGATCCTCGCTCGTATTCCGAACGCCTACCCCACCTAGCCCGTACCGCGTTTGCGAGCGTCGGCCCCATCAGACCCGAGAGTTCTTTGTACCCTGACTGGGCGTCTCGGGACAAAAACGTTCGCGAGGGGAACTACCCGAACGCTCGGTCACGTAGTACCCCGCGTATCGTTACCGTTGTCGAGACCTGCCGTCCGCGCAACCGAGGATGATTCGAAATAATTTGTGCGTCGTAGCAGCCTCATCATTGTGTCGCGAGAAAGCCCAGCCTTTGTAGTGTTTGTTTAGTTGCGTCGGCGACGGGCACCCAAATAAGTCTCAGGGTGTGGACCGTCCGTCGAGAAGGGATCTGCGCCTCGGTTGTCAGCGAGAAGGGGTTAGTCGCGATGCGCGTTTTAATTCGCCCCAGTCGGTGCGCTGCCGAAGGGAGAGGTACCATCGTCTTTCGCAAAGACGAACGGTGCAGTGGCGGACGGGCGGGGGGGTTGGCAATAACAAAAGAAGGAACGGGGGGGAGGCCCCCCGGTAATCGATAGGACTCGCGAGAAAATAAACGCTTTTCTGTGTGCCCGAACGGCGCTGCGGGGACAGGACCCCCTGTCGAGTTTTTCAAGCGGTGCTGCCGCGGTCAGCTGTGTGACGGCGGTCGCCGAATTTGGACCCGGGGCGACGCCGTGCGGCTTGTCGCGATCGAGCTCGGTGCCTCGCCGGGCCGTCGCCCGCCCTCGCAGTCGCTCAGCTGTGCGCGCCGCGCAGGCTTCGCTGGTCCGGTGTCTGTACGTGCGTGCCGCTGATCGAAGATGGTCGCGGCTGCGCCGTAGGCGTGCGTTTGTGTTGCACGGGCTTTTGCGCTTGCCTCGCTGAAGCAGGCAGCTTCGTGGCCTTTTGGCCGGCGGAGCATTTCGTGGTCAACGTTTTCTTTACTTTCTTTTGTTTGTTTGTTTCTGAGCTGCGCTAGTAGTCGGGCACCGCCGTGCTGTGCGCTTGTCTTTTGTGGGCGGTCCGTCAAAGGCAGCAACCGCGGTGGAATAAAGAGAAACGGGAGAGCCGCCTTCGACCGACGCTCTGCTGGTTGAGGAGGGGATCGTTGGTGGGCCTGCCCGAAGTTGCTGCTTCGGAACGAACGAACGTCGTACTCTTATTATTTTTTTTTTCCAACGCGCGCCCGCGATCCGTGCAAATGAGTCGAGACGCGTAGCAACGCGTCTTCCCTCCCAAGTGCGCAGTAGTAATAGGCTGGGTGGGGGTCGGGCGCGCGAATCAAGTCCGGGCCGATGCATCGCCTCCGCTGCTGACTTTCAATAAAAGCCGAGGAGGGCATTCTCACGGCGGAAACCGTAAACACCCTCATCTTCCGTTCCTCGAGGTAAAGGTCTAGGCCAGTGAGCCGTAGTTAGCGAAGCAACGAATTGCTCTTCTGATAAAAAAAAGGGCGCGCGCGAGGTGGAGGTCTCTACCCCGAGCTGTTTTGGTGTTGACAGGTTAATTTGCGTACGTCGCAGCAGCGAGGTTCTTTGTTCTTATCTGAGATCTCTAACGCTCCCCCCCCCCCCTTCCCCTAACCTTATCAGCTGGTGCACCAAGCTCAAGTTCTTTCTCTCTCACACACATTTTTTTTTTCTTTATGTTGAACTGGCGCCGTGCAATGGATCGGATTTCTTTTCCTTCGCGCCGTCTGATGCGCTGCTGTCTGCAGTGACTCATCCCTGTGAATTCCCAAGCAGGGTTTCTTGCCCGTGGCGCAAGTGTGCAGGCTTGGTTCTGTACACAGCATTGTAGAGTGCGATGTCTTCCAGTTAGTCTTCATTACGAGTTCGAACTTGCAGCAGCATGCAGCTGTTTGTGTGCCCGCTTCTTTACTTATTTTCAGACCTTACCCTGTTACCAAGAAATGGTAAAAGTCGCACCGCTTCGATCGTGACCAATAAAGGTGCAGAAAGCAGACACACTGTATTCTTCGAGGCAAAAACAACTCTTCGAATAACTGGAGCGAAAGTCACGTCCCTGGTTGGGGGACCTGCATGTCTTGGCCTGACAAGAATGCTTGCCCTAAGTATGAAATGGGTTGTAGACACTGGCAGATCCCTGCCCCCCCTGAGAATGCCAGCACTTCAGCACTCACAATACTAACCATGCAGCAAGCCCCCTCCCCCACACACACGCACACTTTTTTTCCCCCTAAATGTTTCGATGAGCTTCCCCCCCCCCCCCCCCCCATAGAGGTGATTTGAATTCACCTCGGGTTGTAGTTTGGTCTACAGATGTTCGTGAAGAACTTGCCTTGGCAGGCACTCTTTGTGAATAAATTAAGCAAAGTTTTGCTAGTCTCTGGCTGGAAATGTACAACTTGACCCAACAAGTCAGCACTTGACCAGACTACTAAATGGGCTGTGGTTATGTAGCTAATTGACAGCTTAGGAGAGCCGAGTGAGAACTTGCCTGCAATCAAGTGCGAATTGCTTGAGGACAATTCTGCCAGTCAGTGGCTGGATCTGTACAACTTGGCCTGATGAGGAGCCCTTGTTCCAACGTACAAGGGATGGGTTGCGCATATGTACTGCCAGTTTACATCTCATCTTAGCAAAGGTGTGTGAGAATTCCAAGTCATTGCTGTCTTGCAGGCATTATCTGGTGGTAGAAATTCAGGAATCGTAGCGGTACATTTCGCTGGCATCATGCATTTCCTAAATGTGTGCCGTCATCTGTCATGCAATCTGCCTTAGTCATGCACAGCTGTTCACTTTCAGCAGGCTTGCATTAGGTCACAGCTGTTTCGTACTGGACAGTGCACACCTGTAGCAGGCTGTGTGACATTTACTCTGAAGTAAGTTCCAGTCCTATAGCCTAGTGTGTGTGTGTGTGTGTGTGTGTGTGTGTGTGTGTGTGTGTGTGTGTGTGTGTGTGTGTGTGTGTGTGTTTTCAACATTGCCAGAAAGCAGGGGAGCAGCTGGCACCAGAAACATGGACCAGATAGGGTTAGTCACTACTTGGGCTCTTCATTGAACTGACAGCACATTCGCAGAAAGAATAGACTAATCATGCACTGTTGTCTGGCGCAGTTCAATTCGTAGCACACTGCCAGCAGCATCATAGCCTCAAGTGTTGTGAAACACCATACTTCAGAGGGATGCTAAATTAGGCTAGACTAGTACTAATCAGACTAGGCTAGTTTACAGAACAGTTGCTAACCTGAGCGAGTCTCTGTAGCGGACGACAGTGGGCGTTTCGTGTCCTTTACTAGGCTTTGGCCTGCAGTTTGTACTCACTTCATTTAGAATTTTGCAAGGTGGTCTCTAGTTCAGTGAGTTCTGCACTCTTTAGCTGATGACCGTTACTTAGTTCTTTGTACCTGGCTACCTGCAAGCTATTATAGTTAATGCTAACAGATATATTTAATCTTTTGGAACTATTCAGCAAGAAAAGATAGTCAGCAAGGAAAGCACAGACCCAACTGCTCTTCAATTGTGTCCCCAAACTTTATAAAATCTAAATAAAAATCTAAACACAATAAAAGTTAGTGTTCCTCTGTGTGCTGGTCACTGCAATCTAGCTTGTCATCGTGTTTTCGGGTCCACTTAGTCCGGATAAGGGCCGTTGCTATAGTGAATTAGACTGTAGCCATTATTTTCTTTTTCCTTGTATGTTTATGTATGTAATGTGCAATCTAGTGCTCAGGTTTATTCTGTGCTGCACTTGTTTTGATCCTTTCATCAGGTTCACTGAGTCATGCATGCGCATGTTTGTCATCCGGTCTGCAGCTAACTGTGTCGCTGAAGGCGCCCGAAGATACCTGGTCGGGGATTTGGCAACGTACACGGCTTCGTTATCCAGACTGCTAAGTGGTTAACTTGATAGGAGAAAATGAAAGGTCGCACTGCCAGATTATGATTAGATTGTAGCCAGGTTTGTGCTAGAGCTGTGGGCATCTGCTGTGTGCGTTTGTAAATAGCTACTTGTATGGCTGTCATTAGCTGAGTATAACTGGTTTTTACCTACCCACAATACCTTCCTTGCTGACTAACAGGTCCATCATGCTTACAAGGAATAAGGCACTGTGCAAGTGCACAAGGACAAAAGAGCAGCAGCTAACAGTCAGCACGGGCTGATGACCTTACCACTAGACAATACACACTGATGAAGTCCGTTCAACTGTTGCCTGTTGTTCGTGCAGTCGCTTACTGTTATCAAGTAACTGTTTTTGTACGTGCCCACAATACCTTCCTTGCTGACTAACAGGTCCATCATGCTTACAAGGACTAGGGCACTGTGCAAGTGCACAAGGACAAAACGACAGCAGCTAACAGTCAGCATGGGACAATGACCTTACCACTAGACAATACACACTGACGAAGTCCGTTCAACTGTTGCCTGCTGTTCGTACAGCCCGTTACTGTAATCAAGGACATCCTTCGATGATCAGGTCTTCTGATCATCTTTTCTATCTCTATCTTGCAAGCCTGCTTTACATTTGTGTATTTTAGTGCGCAGTTGTCGGAGCTGACAAGAGCTTTCTGTTCTCTGAAGTTTTATTCTCTCACACCTGCGGTCTGCGGTTTGTTTGAGCTGTTTAGTGTGTGTGCTGTGCGTTGCATCATCAAAAACTGATTGGCTATGCATTTGGCCCCATCTTGAGTAGAGATTCGCTGTTTCACGAAGACAGTGACACTTGGTTGACTCCCCCCTTTTCCTTTCTTTTCGCACAGGGACAAACATAACCACAGGGGAAGAGGTGGCCATCAAGCTCGAGTGCATCAAGACGAAGCACCCGCAGCTGCACATAGAGTCCAAGTTCTACAAGATGATGCAGGGAGGTGTCGGCATCCCCCTCATCAAGTGGTGCGGCTCGGAGGGCGACTACAACGTCATGGTGATGGAGCTGCTGGGCCCCTCGCTCGAGGACCTGTTCAACTTCTGCAACCGCAAGTTCTCGCTCAAGACGGTGCTGCTGCTGGCGGACCAGCTGGTGTCGCGTGTCGAGTACATCCACTCGAAGAACTTCATTCACCGCGACATCAAGCCCGACAACTTCCTCATGGGGCTGGGTAAGAAGGGCAACCTGGTGTACATCATCGACTTCGGGCTGGCCAAGAAGTACCGGGACTCGCGGACGCACAACCACATCCCGTACCGGGAGAACAAGAACCTGACGGGCACGGCGCGCTACGCCTCGATCAACACACACCTGGGCATCGAGCAGAGTCGCCGGGACGACCTGGAGAGCCTCGGCTACGTGCTGATGTACTTCAACCGGGGCAGCCTGCCCTGGCAGGGACTGCGGGCGGCCACCAAGCGGCAGAAGTACGAGCGCATCAGCGAGAAGAAGATGTCGACGCCCATCGAGGAACTCTGTCGCAGCTTTCCCTCGGAGTTTGCCACCTACCTGAACTACTGCCGGTCGTTGCGCTTTGACGAGAAGCCCGACTACTCGTACCTGCGGCAGCTCCTACGCAACCTCTTCCATAGGCAGGGCTTCACCTATGACTACGTGTTTGACTGGAACATGCTCAAGTTTGTGAGTACGCATCCAGGCTCTTGGCCCTCCTCACTTCCTTTTTCTGGGCACCTGCCATGTTTTCCAATGGGTTTCCGTTTTCATTGCAGCAAATCTCTGCCACTTTTGGGGGCAGATCTTGTTGGGGGCACTTCCCATTCGTGTTATCACAAAACTGCGCAAACACTAACATGATATACTTGCATTACGTCTTGCTTCGTTTGCCTATGCTGATGCATGTACAGAAGTGTCGGAGATCTTTTCTGTGTGTGTGTTATTACCATTCTTGATTATTTCGGCAATTCATGTTTTATTCATTTGATGTGTGTGGTACTCGGAACACTCAGCAGGCTTGCAGTTCTACGTCCTAACAGTAGAGTGTTTTGTGACACTAACTTGTGTTCATTTATTACATAATGTCCTAGGGCAGGGCCTCCTAAACCCGTGAATGTTACAGTTCCACACACCAGACTGTTCAGTGTTAGCTTCGACAAGAGTCTTACTCCTTGGTAACTGCAAGAATGGTAGTTTGAAATGCGGTCGTGGTGGGGACTGAACTGTTCACCTCACTCTTATGCAATGGTCTTCACAACTTGACAAGGTGGCTTACTGTAGTTTGCCTATAGTAAACTGATGTGTTCATGGCAGTGCCATCTACACAGCTTTTGCGCCGCCTACATATTGTCTGTAATACCTTTCATTGGGAGGACTTCACGTAGCTTGAATGTGGTCATGTGGGTGAGTGATTTGCACACGTGATTTATTCTGTGTGGCCTTCACAGCTCAGTAAGTTAGGCCTAAGAAGTTGACTTGTAGCTCACCGATGTGTTCATGCGATGCCATCTGTACGGTTCTCCAAATTGGCTGTAACAATTCGCATGCAAACTTCACGTAAATTAAATGTGCTCACATGAATTGTGTACAAGGTGCTGTTGACAGGAGTGTGGCATCTTGGCATGAAATGTGCGACTCAAACCATTTAGTAGTGGCTTAGCAAAGTACGGTCTTAAAGGCCACCAGCTGTTTTAGGGTACCTATGTAAAAGGCCCTGTTCGTCATGGGAGGTTTAAGTTGTGGAAGAATTGTTTAGTGTCTTGGTAGTGGTGTGAATCGGACATTCCCGATATGAAGGATAACAACACTTATTGGTGTCTCGAGGGGAGAAAGCCAGGTTCACATGAGTAATGACTGTCCAATTCTGCTGCTGATGGGTGCCACTTTGAGTGAATGGATGGTTTAGCTAACTTCTCAATAATTTTAATTCAGTAAGGGTGAATCACTGATTTGTTTTTAGATTTAGACGAAACAATTTATTTCGTACTTGAACAGTCTTAATACGTTTGCACGCCTTGAAAGGTATGTCTGGGGCTTCACCATCTGGCGACATGATGATAAACTGCAGTGATGTGATAAGGTGCTTTCTGTTAGTGTTGTTGTCATGGTTTGCTTGACACGATCACCATTCAGTTGCTTATTTACAAACTTCTCAATTGACAGGATTAAGTTCAGTTGGGAATGGTATTGCATGTATCAGATATTGTCAATACACCTTTGCCTCTTTTCTTAAGAGACTCCATGCACTATATAGAAATGAGCAAATATTTCATATTTCGAAGCTCGTTTTTTCTCTAATGCTCGTACTTGATTAGGAAATTTCACTGTTCAGACACCCCTTTAGAAGGGTAACCCAGCTTGAGTGAAAAAGAAGCTGACATGTAGAACCAGCACTGAAGGGGGGGAAAGGCATTGGACGTGTATGTCATGTATTCGATGCAATATTAAGTCTCTTACTTTTATGTCACAAAATAGGAAGGCAGTTGTTCAAGGCGTCACAGACCTGGAGCTATTGAGCAAGCAGAGCGACGCATTTGTGCATAAAGTTATTCCCTGGAAAGTGTTGCCGATCGAAAACAATTGCACTGTAAAGTGTGCAGCGAGATTTCCATGATCGCACTGCTTGCGTAGTTTCCACGGTGTTGCCAGCTAAGTATGAAATGGAGTGTAGATGTGGTTAAGAGGAGGTGTAGTTAAGGCAGGCCACTGGGGGTGTGTTCTTTATCGAAAAGGGAAATGCAGACTATGGTGTCAGAGCGTTCGGTGTTGTGGAGACGATAGGAAACAACGGCTAGAGGATGGTGTTGACCGACATGAAACGAGGGTTAGATAGATATGATGAGGAGAAATGCATTTGGTCTCGCAGTTGACATTAAAAAGAAGAAAAATATGGCTGATGAGTATTATAACGGTGAGTCTATCAATCTAAACTATCATTCTACAATGATTCTTTCTCCATGTTTTCAATTAGCATTTTCTTTCATGAAGATTCTACGAAAATGAGATTATCACCTGTGCGGCACATGCCTTGATCCGTGCCACCCGCGGCCGTGTGGGGTCGACCTGTGCAGGGCGGCAATCGGAGCCAGGCTGGCGGTGCCGAGGCGGGGGCCACGGGAGTGGTCGGGGCCGAGGGGGGACCCGAGGTGGGTCACCGGGCCCAGGGGGGCGCCCAGCAGGCGCACCACGCGTCGACGGCGGCCTCGCGGGGCCTTCCCCCAACGACGGCGTCGGGCTCGCAGCGGCCCCCGTACCGAGGGACCTTCCTGACCGGCATGAACGGCGAGCAGCACGGCATGCCCGCATCTCCCCCCTACCCCCCCTGGAGGAAGGGCGCCGACCATCACAACGCCGCCTCCGGAGCGCTCACAAAGGTGAGCGTTCGCAGTTGGCCTACTGCTGCCCTCCTCCATACACTGTGTACCAGGTATTCCTCCTTTGAGCCAAGATGACATTTGGAAGTACAAAGAGCCGGAGGTCTATTGTGGCACGCAAGTCGGCAGTGCTGTTAGAATCTTCTATACAACTCATTGGCGTTAGCAATGAAGCAGTGCAGTATTAATGTTGCTGCATGGTACATTACCGTATTTACTTGATTTGAATGTGTCCTCAATTGTGATGTGCTTTATGCCCATAAGTGAGAGAAAGAAAAAGAAGGCTTCAGTTGTGATGCGAACCACAATATTCATATCTAAAAAATGCATAAAGCAGTGGCCTTAATTCTTCATTCTGCTAATTTGTGTGGTTTAAGAGTAATGTCAGTTTGCCGTCACTTGGAAAAAGAAAATTTAGTGCATCTGATTCGCAGGGGACGAGAAATCAGTCATTTTGAAAAGCCTTAGTTATCAGCAGCTTAGCTTGGCTGCTAACCTTGGCATTTAAGGTCTCTGATTGGCCGATATGATTACCTTTCACCTTGCTGTAGTGAAAACAGTCATACCTCAGGGCCAAATATTCATATAATAGCACGCTGTATGGGTTCAATCGTAGACATCTTAAGATAGTCCCATTGTAGAAGTTGTTCTTCATTCCGAATTTATATTTCATTTGTTGTTCGGCTGTCTTGGGGGTCTCAAGAAGAGTAACGCAACCAGCGATTCCTAAGGGACGATTCTCGGTGCAGCTAAGGTGCAAAAAATACGATACTGCCTCACCTGCCAGTAAGTTGCTACAATTTGCACTGCTGTCTAAAATGCAGATGGTCGGAAGTGCAGTGCTGTTGCCGCCACATTGAAAGAGCGACTGAATCTGTTGGCCTCGCATATAACGCGGGGGAGTGAATTTGAGACTAAGGATTCTGGGAAGGGAAAAGCTTGCCTTGTATTCAAATAAATACAGTAGTTTCGGTACTACACAATCTGCTACAACCAGATACAGGAAGGTGAGAAATCTCCCTCACTAGTTGCTTTACGTTTCATTTGTCCACTGTAGCAGAGAGCAGTCGCTTCTCGCTGCATGTGGTTACCAAGTTAGTTGGAACCTTTCCGGCTGTAAATTCAAAGCTACAAGACTGAAGCACAGATGTCGCCAATTTACCCAACACTTTAACTTGGCCCACGTTTCCCAACGTGAGAAATAGTAAATATAGTAAGGGATAGACGGAGCACTGGAAGTAGGCTTTCTGAAGTAAGTTGCCTTGCACAAATTGATCGATCTTGCTCTCGCATCACCATTGACTTCTCGGAAGGCTTGCAAACAGTGAAGATGTGGTGAGGGGAAGGAGATAGTGGGCTAGGGTAGCAGCTCCAGCTTGTACGCCCATCGTGTGCGGGTCAACCGGTGATGTTTATTTGTGGAGTGTAATGTCCCAAACCAACACCGGGGCTACAGGTAAATTTTGACCCCCTGGTGTTCTTTGGTGTGCACTGGGACCTAAATACACGAGCGATCTTGCATTTAGCTTCCATAGAAATGCCGCGACCCAGTACTCGGCAGCAGAAACACCACAGCCACTGGGGCAGATGAGGCAATCGAGACTTGTTGGGAAGTGCACTTGCAGAATCTTGCGTATTATTTGCTTGTGCATTATTTGGTCTTATTTGCTAAAGCATGCAAGGAAGAGGAAGATGTAATGCAGTATTTATTTATGTAATAAACTGTTTCTTCCCTAAAAGGTTGACGTCAGTTTGGGGGAAGGTTCATTACGCGTTAAAAATTGTTTCGACTGATCTCTTTTTGTATGAGTCAGAATTTCAAATCGCTATATTGGTAACAAGAAACTCGCGATCCCAACCTTACCTTTAAAGTAAATGCAGCTACGCGATTTAAATAAAAAATTCACTTTTATTCACTACATGCCGCTGGCCACTCACTCGGTTCGTTTATCCGAATCGCTACTGTTAGTGATGTCGCTGGCCACTGCTGGGTCGTTGGCAGCCCACGGCGCACCGTCTTATTGCCGTCTAGGCAGTTTGAGATGCCCATCTAAAACTGCTGAATACCATGTTGCATGGAATTGCACTCCTTGTCTTCGGAATCCAGTGGCGAAGCACGTCGACGATAGGGTTCTTCATCTTGCCTGCCGGAGTCAGGTTGTAGTTTCCCCCCGGCCATCCAGTCTGTGTAGAACTGTCGCACATTGTCCTCAAAGGGCTTGTTGATCGACACGTCAAGGGGCTGAGATCACGCCACTCGCGATTACGGCAAGGTCCATGCACATTGCCTTAATTTGACAGCGGATGTCCTCCTCGAGATGGTTGTAGAAACTGTCCACAGTGCGCAGCATTGGCAGAAGAGTCCCTGGTCTCCTTCCCCAGACTGTTTTGAGCCAGTCGACCATCATTTCCGCTGACATACTCCCTTTCTTTTGGGTGCAATGTGTATAACAGCAGGAAGAGTGTCCTTTAGAAGAGTCTTCCTTTTGGATATCGCCAACATCACGGTGCAGCAGTGTTTCTCGGTGCCCATCGTTTTCATGTTCACACTTCGGGCACTTTCCTCTTCAGTGCGACTTGGCATGTCAGAGCTGTTTGGTCTGTTTTGACAATTTGCGAGAGCAGGAACTTCTCTCATCCAAAGGACAAAGCGATGAAAGTCGCAGCCATTAGCATAATGTTGTGCACCTTCTGAGGCACTGCCAGATCTGGCGCATGAAACGCATTGTTCAGCCGCTCTTGGCCTTAAAACCACTTGCAGGAATGGTGCGACTTCTTGCAGTGGCCCGTGCATGGTTCTGGGTCGGCTTGTGGGACACTGCAGCCTTCACTACATAACCTCTTCATGTAGCCGACAAATTCTTCCTCCACACAAGAAAACTTGCCTTGGTTCATCCCTCGAAATGTGCAGCAATCCTTCTTCGTAGCTCTAAGCTCGTCCTCTTGCTTCCTCCGGTAGCACACACACACGGAGTCAGCACTGAAATGCCATCCAGCGGCACAATTGCCATGCTCTTAAGGCATGCGTTAAGGCCTTCAGTTTTAAACTGTCATAAAAGCCCATTGTATGACGAGCATCAGATGTGCATTACCACAGAAATAAAGAAAATGTCGCACCGTGTAGTGCCCAGTCAACAAAGTAGAAGTGATGAAATGGCAGGCGGTTGAGTGATGGCCTGGACCGGTATTTTGTAGCGATACCTTTTCGCGCTTTGTCAGTGGTCAGAGTGACAGTCTGCTCGCGTTATCAACGGGATCAGTCGGCCCTGAGCGGTGGATGATAAGACTAGTATAGAATAAGGCATCGCTAGAAAATACCAGCTCTAGTGTGTTTTGTACTGCTGCCGCAGCACTTGCATGGCGCTATAAACAAGAACGTTAGGGATGATAAAGCAGCGTGCATCATCATCATGAATGAAAGTGCACTATCGACTAGTTGCTTCCCTGCCTGAGTGATTAACACCACTGATTCGTATCAGTGGTGTTAAACATCGTTTGATTCAAAAGGTGTTCGCTTTGCCACGGCACAATCCAACGATGTTGTGATAGTCGATGGCGCCGGCCAGTCGCACTGATAAAGCGAATGTGGCACCTGACGGTCAGGTGCACATTTTTTGCAGGAGAAAAGTCCATTCTCATGGACAAAAGTTGGTGGTGGGTTCATTATGTGAATGAATACGGTGTTCATGAGTCGGTATGGAAATCCTTACCTCTTAGTTTGTTTTGAATTTGATGTACGTGGAATGGTTGCGACGCCTACGAACCATTGGTCGGCCAGTTGTTGTGAGATTGGCCATTGAGCAAAAACAGTGCATTCACTACACGAGTGCCACAGTAACTACACCTGTATATACAGTCCACGGCAGATTTTTCGGACACCCAATTTTTCGCACATGCCCAATAATTCAGACGTTTTTGCGGCACCACCTCATAGTACCTCGCGTACCTCATATAGTCAATGTACAAAAACATCTGAAATTTCTTACGCAAAAAATCTTTGCTGCGTATTTTCTGGGCTTTTTGCCATGATTGCTGGCCCGAAATGGCATTATCAAAGCCACTGCCATTTTGACTATCTCGCCACTTCGAGCCGGAACTCTCACACACAGATCAGCTGGTAGCCGTCGCCACCACGGCAACGCTAGGCCTAGCTACTTCGATGTTCGCTACCAAGCTTCTTGATGTTCAGTGCCATGTTTTTCATTGAAACAATTCACCACTGTCAGCAATGGCGCCGACTCCGCCTTTGTAATCCTCGCCAATGGCTTCGAAGCTCTGAATGCACGGCACATTGCATAATGCCATGGTAAAATTTGTAGTGTGCACAATAGACAAGGACACAGTGAAGGTGGACAGACAAGTGCTCGTCAGTCCACCTCCACTGTGTCCTTGTCTGTTGTGCGTGCTACAAATTTCACCCTAAATACGTGCCAACTCGCCCAACTATCGGTTTTGCTGCATAATGCTAGTTCCCGAAAGTCAGCTTCGCCTCAATACAGTCAAACCTCGTTAATACATAGTCGCGAAGATTCCCCTACCCAGCCCCCATTGAACCCCATGTATTGGCTGACTGCTTAAGCCGTAGTCGCCCATTTGCCACCAAATGGTCAGTACGTACTGTTTTCTGTCTAGTTCTACCCGCACAGGCACAAAATCGGCAAAATCTCGATGTGCGCACACGTTCGATTCTCGAGATGCGGCGCCCGGACGACAGTCACCAGTGATAGTGACCTTAAAACATGGCCACCATGACGTATTTCCTGCTCATACAGCTGTTGCTGAATGCAGTGCACAAGAGCATGGCCTTCGATATTGGCTCCGGTAACACGAAGAAGCTGCCAGTAGGAGGTGCGAATTCGCGAATCCTATTCAAGTAGGAACCGCTCAGAAGCACGTTTCATAACGATAGCAATCTTATGGACACTCCAAGCGCATTTCTGCCGTCGCCATGGTCATTGCTTTGAGGTTCCACATACAGTCCAACCACAGTAACTAAAAAAAAACATGGAAAAAGGGCGCGTCCGCGCGGGCGTTGTCTTCAAGGCGATCTGCAATGTGAACAAAGTGCAACTAATGATGGTAGCTTCGTGTACGCTGTGCTTCCGACGGTTCATTCACGTAGAAGCTAGAGACGGCGCGAAGGTCGTCATTCGCTGCTCTTGCCACGCCTGCCTCATCACTCCAGCGTTTTCACATCGAGTTTCCGCGGTCATCGATCGAGATGTGTTCATGTTTACCTGTGTGCGCATGACACCGTGCTTGTTAATTTAGTTAGTAAGTGAATATTTACAAGTTTACACGTTATACAAGTTCTTTTCCGGCTGATAAGTAGCCACTAAACTGGCATTGGCGGTTAATTCGTACATCGTTTAGTGCGTACCTAAACGTTGTTCCCGACCGACTACGTACTAACAAGGTTTGACTGTACAGCAGTATTACTCGGTGAAGCATACAAAGAGTGGGAAGGGGCACTTGTCACTGGACACGGCATGTTTCCCTTAATTACACGCGTGCACTTGCCATCTCCTATCACAGTACCAGCATGGATATGCCTAATAAGTGTACTGGCAAGCCTTTAGAGTTATTTCGAACATGCCTGTGGTGATTTGAGCTCTTAGGGGCAGTAAAAGGCGTGGAATTTTTTTTTTTTTTTTTTTTTCCGACGTTTTCGCGGCCCCTAGGCAGGTCGAAAAATTGGACGTTGACTGTATATACTTATTCGCGTGCAAAGTGAGACGAAACGCACTTGCAACGTTTGAAAACAAAAACGGATCATTGATAGCTTTTGCGGCAGTCTGCATTGCAGGCAATAGAATGAACTGGGCTAGTTTGTGAGGATTCTTTATGAGGACGGCAGCACAATACATGACTAAAACGAGGAAGTGAACGGGACAGGCACTCGTCACATTTACTCCCTCGTATCGTTTTGTGTGGCCGTTCTCATAACATCCACATCGACTTTTAATCGGTAGCAATCTCGTTCAGCGAAGCTTAGGCGTAGCACAGCCGAGGAGCACACCCACTATGGGCAGGCCTGAATGGAGGATAAGGAATTAGGATGAAGGAAATTGCTTTTACAGTTCGGTTCTGTCCTTGGCAATCTGAAATGTTCACTTTGCACAGTGGGCACACAACAAATTGGAATCGGCGAAGCTCGGCCACTCATATTAGCTCGTCTCAGTGTGATGCGGTGCTGCTCATATGCGCTCACCTGTACGTTTTGCAGCATTTGGTCATTGTTTCATGTGAGCACTGCACAGTTTGCCATCTTGGAGCAAACAAATGGTGCTAGTGTAAACAAGTGCACCACTTTGTTAAATCGGTATTCAGAAGCAGAAAGTTGCGCTCTGAGATTACTTGCAGCGAATACAGTCAGTTTTTGTTAAGTCGACCCTGATGGAGCCGACAGAATGTATTGAATCATGCAGAGTGTTGAATTAAACAAGATGCAGTAAAAAGTGTTAGTACGCACGCCTGCTTTCTATTTGTCCAAAGCAAAAAAAACTAACAAAAATAACATTATAGCTCCCAAACAAAGTAGAAATCTGATGCGCACCCGATCTTTAGCAAGAATAATGGGCCAGGGTGTGATACGTGTTGCACAGTGGCAGCCAGTTTCCTAAAGTTGGCTTTGCTGCAATAGAGCCATGTTACGCGGCAGAGCATAGGAATGCCATGAACGTCCAGCTCGAATTTTCTTGGGGGACAAAAAAGGGTGCTTTAGAATTAGATAAATGCTGTATTCGGCCATGACAAGCAACAGTCGATGACCTATAACTCGGACTTCACTGGGAACGTAAATAAGTCGGAACTATCGAATGTCCGAAAAAATGAATGCGCCCAAAAAACATCATTTTATTTATGTTTTAATGCCCCTGTGCAAGGAAGAAGTCGTCGATTCGTTGCTGCACACACTTACATGCAACCAAGTACGCCTATATTTCTGCGCATTTTCTATTACTGTACGCTGATGCAGGGACTGCAAGGAACTAAAACAAACAAAATGGTGAGAGTGGGCGTGCCCTGGGATGCCGGAATAGGATGTGCTAATCGCGATGTTGATGAGACCTCACAATTCAGGCAAAGCCTCCAAGATCAGCATTTGTAATTTCATCTGGGGCGTAGTGCTGCGACCGAGACAGGCCTCAGGGATTACCATTTTACGTGTAATCTCCGAGGCCATACTTCATGTTTTATCGAGGTTGCCAGATGAGATGATGGCAACAGGAACTGCGTACGCTACATTCATGGATGGAGTCCGGATAATCGAATGTAGAGCTGGCAGCTGTCCAAAATATCTGTCGTTTTTACACAATAAGTCTACGGAGCCATTGGCGGTGCCGCGAAGCTGTCCGGATTATCGGTGTCCGACATATCGGTAGGCGACTACTGTTATTGCTCGAAAGTCTACCTAGGGCAGGCCGAAAATAGTTTTCGACGAGAGATGACGTGTGTTTAATGCATTCATTTCTCCTAAGCTCTGCTGAGACAGACGCTGCCAGTAAAGAGTCGCATTGGGGTCAGGTACATTTTTATGGACTGTTCGAGTTAGAATGTTCACCGAAGGCCAATTTTTATGGTCGAAATAAAGTTAGAACCCATAGAAATGAATGGGCACTAGTCTGGACCTTCAGTCAGGATCAAATTAACCTTACCCAATTCTAACGCGTACATAATTTATGTGGGCCTAAAGTAAGAAAATAAAAGGGCACCTGAATGTAACATGCCCCCGATGTATAAAATAAAAATATAAACATGGCTCCACGTCCGCAATTCGAAAAAAAACGAGACGTGCAGAATTAACCTTCACAGAAGTGAAATAATTTTTAATCTGCTTTCATAATGAAAGTGCTGTGTTGTCGTCGCCATTTGGGCTTCATTGGCCTCAGAGATCAAGCATACAGGGATGGTATTCTCGAGTGATTCCATTTAAAGATACTGCAATCACTTATGCGAGACTCTGCATCGGACTTCTCGAAGTATGCATCCGACAAGTGTTCCTGGCACTGTGCCAGAAATTCTGGAGCATGCATACTTGGGAAGCCCGACGCAGTCTCGCATAAGGGATAGAAACTCTGGGGGCGAAGTCAAGTGAAATCTCGCGAGAGTGATAGTATCTCCGAGAGTTATTAGCCGAAAATACCACTCAAGATCATCGTCGAGCGAATGGGACCGACAGCAAGTCACAAAATTGTGCTCTATCGTCACCATTTTGTGATCGTGATGACACTGTGTCTGACGGCTCTGACAGTAGGCTGTTGCCAAGATTGCAAACGCAGCTTTTGTTTCGTATCTGATTGTAACGCGCGCACATTGTCTGGACCCATTTTCTCTCAGAAAAATGTGCACATTAGGTTCGGGTAAATGTGGTACAGTCGAACCCGGGTATATCGAACTCGCCAAAAAATGTTTTAGTTCGATATATGGCATAATTCGATATAGGCCCGCTATAGGATTTGATGATGCAAAGGCACATACCAATAAGAAAAGTACTTTATTAGTATGGTGGCTTACTTGCGTGCCCTACTTTGGAACAAAATAGTCCTGGATTTTCTTCTGTTTCAACGACTTCGCTGCCTGCGACAGCACGCACGCCTCCATGTTGTCTAACGAGTCGGAGCAGCTGAGGCCGCAACCTTCTATATTCACGCAATAGCGCCAGACCAACACAAGTGCACTAATCACTTCGGAGGATGTAGGCAACGGGCCATCGTCAATTTCCTTATTGCTGTCGCTTTGGCTCGTGGTCGGCACGACGTCTGCAACGTAGTCCTCATCTTGTAGCTGGCCCATCCATGATGGCGACATCATTGTCCGCACTGACGAACTCGTCGAATGTCGATCCGTCGATAGCACCCGGGAACTCTGCCAGCTCGCTCCAAACTTCAGGGAAACACCTCCGCGCCTTAGAGAAATCACGACGGCCTCTGATTGGCTGTAAGCACTGGGAGCAGGCCAGGATCATTTTTTGCAGGGGGGTGTTCGCCCGTGCACAGCCGGGTTTAAACCACTTTTTCTAGGGTGGCGCCGGCAGTTTTCCCCGCCACCGCAAGGGAAAGCCAGCTTGCTGGGGCACTTTTGAGGCACATGGAGTTTGATATATCGGTTGTCGTTGCTGTTTTCGTTCGATGTAACAGTAACTTTGGCTATATATTCTCAATGTAAATTTACCGTGTTTAGAAATTGTTCGATATACGGGATAATTTGATATAAACGGGTTCGATATAGTCGGGCTCGACTGTAACCGACATCTCTATGCGAATTATTTTCTGAGAATGGTTAAAACAGATGAATAATCTAGCAGCATGTGTAAAAATCTGCAGGAAAAACCCTACGGGGCTCTCTTGTCATTTCAGAGTGACAACAAAATTGTTAGAGGGTCTGCCGATGACTCCGCTCTCGCCAATAGCCATCTCTGAATTGTTGGCATGGGCGCAGTTTGACAGGGGTGCGGACATTACGGAGACGGCTGTCGCAGGAAGTCTGCAGATCAAAATTGGTGTGCCACGTCGGCTTAGCACGATCGAACTTGGCGTGTTCAGACTAGCGGGAAAAAGTGCGCATGTTGTGCGCAGGCGTGGTAGACCCGTGTCACGAAGATCACACAAACCTGTGCTTTGAGGGACACAGCAGTCACGTGACTTCTCGAGTTCCCCCTGTTCCATTCTAGGCTTGTGGCACACACTTTTACCACACTTACTCTTTTACAGTGTCTCAATTGATGTGCACTGGACTTAAAGTGTTCTTTCTACAACAAATAAGCCATAGAATAATGACATAGAATTGAGCGGAAGGCATTGCTACAAAATCGCGGCGAAGTTTTAACTCCTAACTTGCATAATTTAGCGGGCAGTTTCAACGTAAGAGGTCAGAAAGCATCAAAAGGGTCGGCGCAATGACGTGCTGCGACGTTATTTCCAGAGCATTGTTTCTGAAATGTATTTGTCCTCTTTTGCTTCTCTCTTTACAGAGCGGTGTAGCAAAAGCGTCGGACAGGTAGAGCAACGGCACCGCAAGCACTGATGGGTCCCCGCCACTATTATTTTTTTTCTCTCTCTCCCTCCTACTTCTCCCCTCTGCAGTGGGGTTGAAGGTGAGGGGGCAAAGGGGGGTTGCTGTTACTGCTGCTGCCGAGCTGCTCCCCCGAGCGGGACCGTTAACCATTTGACACCGCCAGGAGGAGTTTGAGGAGGCTTTGTTGTCCAGTCAAGAAAACTCGGAAAGAAGAGAGGAGGGGGTCACACATGGCGGTCTGACTTGCCATCTCTGTCCGGTCCATCACGCATCACTCTGCAAGGGAACAAGTTGTGGCGCCTTCGGTGGCAGGACTGCGTGCTCTTCCCTCCTTTCTGGGTCAAGCTGCTGCATGTCCCGCACCGTGGTGTGCCAGCGACAGCACTGTTCTGCTTTTGTGTGGAGTTGCGGCGGCGACTCTGCAGACGACGGGACTGCGACGTTTTGGGAAAGTTTTGTGTTGGACAAGGCCCTCCGCAGCCATCCCTCTCTGCGTTTCTACACGACGGATCGTGTTTCCCCTCTGCGTGTGCGCGTGTTCCCCCCTCCCTACTTTCACTCCTTGGCAGGGACAGCTGAAAGAAAAAGGAGAAAAAAAAAAAAGAAACTTGCAAATTGTGGCCCTTTCACCGTGCTCTTGGGCGCGTAATTGTTCAACATTAAAGGAAATAAGCAGCGTACCTCTAAGCAAGCGCAAAAAAGCTGGCCAGTTGCTCTTCCTTTTTCTTTGTGTTGCAATTCTTGTGTCCTTGTGCGGATTTTGCCATGAGTGGATCTTGAAATGTGGAGAGGCGCGCATCGGCTTCACTTCCCAAGATGTGTTCTTTCTGAACTTCTTTTTTTTTTTTTCCCCGCCTCCTTTAGTGACTTCCCTAAGAGAAACCGAGTGACCCCGCTCCGTTGGAGTTGATGAACGCTACCGTATATCTGCTTCAACGAGCACACTTTTTCGTGTAGTGTTGTTCGTGCTTCCACCTTGCTTGTCCCGTCCCTATTCCCTCCGAATCCCCATACCCTCTCCTTCTGTGCACTTTGTTCAGTTTTACTTGCTATCCAGGCTCAGAGGATAGTGTGCAGTTTTTTTTTTTTTTTTTTTTTTATTATTGTTTGTTTGGGGTTGGCATCAGTCACTTACGTAGAGCCATCCCGACGTCAGTGCATAGAAACGAAATCTCAAGGAAAGAAGTCTTGTTGGTCAGTGCTTTAGCAGACTTTGTGCAGGCATTGTCACGAACGAATCGTTATCCTGGGTGGGGGCGTACGGCAACTCAGGGGAATAGGAAAGAGACGTTTACCGCTACTCAGCTCTCATCACAGGTGGGGAGCCGTCTGTAAATTTACGCCATGTGCATATATATAACATAGGTGCGAGAGCTCTGGGCACAAAACGAGCACCAAAGTGAAGGAAGTGTTCACAGCTAAACGGGGAGGGTAGAAGGGTTGCAGAGGGCAGGGTGTTGTTTAAAAGAAGGCCGCGCATTGTTGGGTGCGATGTAAAGCCCCACTTCCTTTGTTCTGTTTGTCTCATGTATGTGCGCAGTTCTTTATTTTAGTTTCTGTACGTGCATAGAGAGCTGCATTGTGTTCTTGTCTCTGTGATGACAGCGGAGATCCCCTCTCCTTGCACACCCTCTTCCCTCCCCCCTCGTACAAAGTGCAACTTGTTGGAAACTTAGGAAAAGCACAGGCTGCCAAGATCTCCGTCTGGCTAGTAACCGTGTCCGATACACTTGTAATACACTTGTACATTTTTTATTTTTATTTCTTGTTTGCCTGTTGAATGTACCTCCAGCGCTTGGGTGCGACACCAGACAACATGCTCTTGCTTTCCTCTTCACAGTGTTAGAGGGTGCAGCTTTGTGTCGCTTGTTTACAAAGTATGGTTAAACCGCTGCTGATAAACCGCGAGGGGAGGACAGGAGTGGAAGTTTTGTCGGGCATGACGCTTGTAGGTCGCACATCCCCCCTCCCCCACTATTAAGTGTCCTGTTCATCGTACTTGGATGTTCAGGCACCCGTCGACCCACGTTTGTCGCAGCTGCTGACGTAACTCGAATAGTCCGGTGTTTAGGGGTCCGAACTGCTTTTCATCACGAGTGTAGCGCCATTGGTGCGTGCTCCCTTTCCACCCCAGCCCGTCGACTGGCTGGTCCTCCCACAAATCCTCTCCCCCTCCCCCTGTTGTTCATAACATGCGGCATAGGCTCGGTGAAGAGCAGAAAAGTTGTACTGTGCAGCGCGGAACATGGGGACAGCGGAAAAGCTGTCTGTCGTCTCGTGGTATGGCGGTATGGTTGCCAGAATGTCTTGCGGAGGAGGAGGTCGCCAAGACGTGGACTGAATCTAGGCTTTTTCATTATTTTTTGTAGGAATGGAAATGACTTTGTAAAGCACTAAGAAGAAACAAGGAAAAAAAGTGATTACTCGTGGTGCGTGTGTGAGAATGCTTGTGCGAGTGGTGGAGTGTGTGTGTTACGAAAAAAAATTGACTGGTTCAGAGTGTGTGGATGTGTGCATGTTTACGGTGTTAAGCTTGTGGAATTTGAAGTCAGGTTTCTGTTTTAACATTTTTATATACATAGTATGCCGAGGAAAAAAAAAAGGACTCGAACGAAGAAACAAAGAAAATGACGCTTTGTTTGACTCTGTCTAAACTGAGTAAATAAATATATTGAATGTATTAAAACTTCGACAGGTGACTCTGTGTTCCTGCATGTTACAAAACAAAGGGCTGCGTGTTGAAGACTTGTTAAAGTGCAAAATGACAATGTAGGCATTTTGTGCTGCATTGTGTTGAATACTTCAAACTTTTCGTGAATGTTGCATGCTACGATCAAACGTGTGGCGGGTGTAGATAATTCACTTTTCTTTATAGGTATGTCTAGCCAAAGATTGCCTTTGTATTCTACCGGTTAAGAAATGTGCAGCAATGTTTAAAAATGCATCTTCGGTTAGGAGCGCAACGACCATTGTAGGAAGTGAGAGAAGATACTGGAAAGGAGTGCAGACTTGCGACAATTTTATTGCACGCACAGACGAGGCCTCCTGCCATGGCACCATCTTCAAGAGAGAGGTTGACACGAGTACCAATCTTTGCTTCCAACATTATAACGGACAGATTGTGTATCTACATGTTGTAATTTATTACATAGAGGGGGACAGACACGGCACACTCTGGACTTGTTTATTGAATGCATCTCAATTATCTCGCGTTTTGTTTGCTTTTGTGGGGTGATGATTTGTTTACCTTCGAAGATCGGTCTGCAGTGATGGTCGCAGGAATGAACGCAGAGATCGCCAGACAGGTTATGGTTATTTAATCGTCTCTTCTGTTGTGCCATGGCATGGTATATGAGCCTGTTATGCATGTCGGGCTCTTTCCTGTCCCTTTTCGAGCTTCCTATGTCAGTCGCAGTACTGCTAACCAAAAATGAAATGTTTCCAATAAGCCCCTTCTTTCGCGCTTGCAAGTTTAAAAATCGTTGCCTTCCGTAGTTAACATAAGGCTGCAGCTACCGAAAACGTTAGCGAAAATGGGAACACAAAATATTTCTGCAAGCTAAGGAGTCTGCCAGGCGACGTGAGGGCTTCACGTTGATTGGAACAATACCCAACTTGGCATGGTTTATGACGAGAAAATGACCGTTTTGTTTTTGCAAAAGTTCGCACACTTTGGGGCTTGACCCACAACGACAATGGTCCTCTATCTTGCCCGCATATCCTTTCTTTAACGCTGCACGTCCGGTACTTCCAGATGACAAACGGCATACGTGTTGTTAGCGTGACAGGAGCATTCTCAACGGGAAAGTAGCGAGCGCAGAGTTTTACAAGGAAATGCAAGCAAGGCCCACAGCGACTATCGCTGTAGGACCAGGTAAGCCCCGAAAGGTGCAAAATTTTTTAACGAGAGTACGTTTGCCCAGGTGCTGTTTCTTACTTTTTACTCGTTTGAAACAGGGTTAGTTGTAGCTAAATGGTCCAGCAGGGCGTTCTGAAACCGGAAGCACCCCGCTTGTTTCCACGCACAAAGACATACCATGGCCTCCAAGCGTCGGTAAATCTCGGAGGCCATGCTTCATTGCCTGTTGCCATGGAGGAAGGAAAAAATGTTTTTTTTCTTCCTCCATGCCTGTTGCATTCGTTCATAGAGCTTCTAACATAATATAGTGAAAAACTCTTTGAATTGGTTCTCTGCAGGTATGGTATGTTTTATTTAACTCTGAAAGAGTTAGGCAATTGTGACAGGCTTTACGCCCATACCAAGGTAAATACACGTGGATCGACCTTGCCCATACTACAGTTCACGAGCCACTGTACCCATACCGTGAAGCTCACAATGTAAAGAAATTACCGTACATCATTAGGCACTGTAAAGCTTCAAAACTACGATAAAATTTGTGCATGGGATTTTCCGTGGCATACGAGACTCATTCCGCGGTTAGCATGTCGTGCCACAATCTCTAAGGACATGCTTTAGGTGTTTATATTTGACCTAACGACCCGCATCATCTCAGAAGGGCATTTTCAGGCAAGAATGCTAACAAAATAAAACGCGTTGACATCAGCTCGCAAAGGCATTTTTATGCAAGACAGTGGGCACTAGCAAGAACGGTAACCAAATATTACGTTTTTTTTTTTTTTTTTCTTCAAAGGAACGCAAATGCTGTAACCACGCAAAGAGAGATGCCGAAAGCGCCCGCTGGGTTAGTGCCGCCATCTTGTGGCTTTCAAGTGATCCTGTGGCGTTTGACAAACGCCTGCCCTGCGTCAAAAGGGATCAGGACCACACACTTACTTACTTACTTACTTACTTACTTACTTACTTACTTACTTACTTACTTACTTACTTACTTACTTACTTACTTACTTACTTACTTACTTACTTACTATCTGCACCTCTAAATATTGGAGGCTGTAGATTTACCGGGTGGACCTGAGGACGCATGTTTCAAGTCGCTTTTATTCTCGGAGATAATGCGTGCACCCGCGAAATCACTCGTTTCTTTATTAATGTGTTATTTCACTCGTAAAAAACGTTTGGTGGCCTTGATGTCGCTTCAGGGTCATGCTTCTGGCGCCTGCAATTGCTTTCAGCACATGCATTCAAATGTCACATCTCCTCTTTTGCAGCAGACGAATACGTGGCCTTTGAGACCCTTCGCCAGTTTAGGGTTTGTTGCTGCAACTGTCTGGAATTCATTACGCTGCGGAAAGTAGCAGCGTCAGCCTTTTGCATGTCTGGAACCGGTTGTAGAATCCTTGGATGACCAGGGCTTCAAGTCTCGATCGCGTGAATCGTCTCATTCGATCTCATTCGTGTATAAACTACCTCGAGTCGTTTGAATATGTATGCCTCTGTAGTAGATGCCTTCCCAGTTGTAGAGGAATTTCGAAGGCGTTTTCCGGAACACCTATTAATTATATAGTCACCAGGAGCGTGTGGCACATTTTGTTTTTTATATTGGAAAGTTGCAGGTAATCGTTATAAAATTCTAGTTTCGTGTTGCTGCACTTTAAGATAGCCATGTAAACCTAAATAAATGTGAAATTATTTTCTCAACTTACCTGATTGCTCGGCTCGCAGTGAAACCCCCTGTGACGTAGAAGTGCACAGCAAATCAATTAAATAGGGTGTAAAACGGTCTTTAATTCGCACCCTTACTTAATGGTGTAAGGTTGTGAGTTATAGACCAATTTACACCCTTATTCATTTTAAGGGTTAAATTATTTTGCTGTGCGTTACACCCAAAAAGTGTGTGAGTTATAGACCGATTGACATCCTTATTCATTTTAAGGGTTAAATTATATTGCTGTGCGTTACACCCAAAGAGGGTGTGAGTTATAGACCGGTTTACATATATATAGAGTTATAGATCGGTTTACGGCGTCAGCCTTGCAGGTTTCCACGTTGTCGCCGACGCTAGCCTATAGTCGCGTATGCCCATAGAAACACCATAGCAGAGTCACCTACCGAAAGTGTTCCGATACGGCCATCTCACCGAGCCACGGTGTAGCGGGGTTCAGTGGCGGCTGCCTGTGATCGGCTTATCCGAATTATTAGCAGCGGAGCTGTTTATGCCGAGCGTAATCTGTCTGTTGTCAACAGAAAATGTGGGCCGATCCTGGCGACAGTGCAGAAAGGGTCCAAGCGCCACGGCGCACACCGCTGTGAACTAGCGAAGCTGAGCCTGGCTAAGTCTACCTAAGCATGGTTGGGACTACTTAAGCTTAGTCAGTCATCGATAGCCAATCGATAGTCAATCAATAGCTAATCGATAATTGATCAATAATCAATAAATTCCGGAAAATGCTGTGGATGACTTGGTAGTGCTTAGCCTAGCCCAAAGCCAGGACTAGCTAGGTGCCTATCAGCTCCACTGTCTCTAGCATTGCGCCTCCAGTGCAAGCTACTGTAATTTTGGGGGGAGTTCGTGTTGAGAAAACTTTATTCTTACTAACAGTTAAACCTCGATATAACGAAGTCGGTAGAATCGGCAATTTGCTCCGTTATATCGAAATTTCGTTGTATTGAAATCCGACCTCTTGCGCTTGTACAGTCGCCGATCGATTTCTTCTTGCACGGAAAGGGGCAGTAAAATTTTCGGAATTATCCGGCAATGGAAAAAAAAGCTAATTTGAATGAGAAAAACAATTCATTTTGTTGAACTTGGGAGTCGGCGACGAATGATACGGTTTCGTACCACGTAGACTACAACTTCACATCGGCAGTACACGAATTAAGCGAAGCCAGCATCGCTTTCGCGTCCACTCCGCCCCCGCGGCTGAAAGCGTCGCCCGCACTGCGACGACGCCATCATGAAAAACGCTGGCAGCGGCGAGCGATTGCTTCTGTTTCTCGCTTCAAGGGGTCTCCGAAACTAGAGATTACGCAACCTCCAATACTAAACGCGCGGGAAGACAGCTTACATGATGCCAAGTCGTATCGGCACGGCCACGATTTGTACACGCGGCTGATTACCTCAAAACAGTGCTGCGTATGCTCTCAGCGACGCTTACAGCCATGCACGGCCGAGACGCGTGCCACTTCGTTATATCAAGAATTTCGTTATATTGAAGTTCGTTATATTGAGGTTTAACTGTGTATTATTTTTCACTAAGTCTATATGGGAATCCCAACCATATACGCTCACACATTGTCCCTCATATCCGAAAATTCGGCTTAGCCGTATTCATCCCTACGTTTTTTTTTTTTTCTTTCGGTCACCTCTCTCCATTATCTGTACGACCGTTAACTAGCCATGCACGACATTGAGTGGCGCACCTAGATCTTCGAAAGTCACGAATAGCCGTGACGAAGAATGGGTGCCTGAACTTGCCGTAACAGACGCTGGTTGCGTGCGTGAATAATAAAAAACAAAAACAAGTAGCGATGTGTCATTCGGACGTGAGAGTTTAATTCTACGTTATTTGTTAGACATGTTAGCATACGCTGTTAGCATTTATTTATTTATTTTTGCCAGTTGCTGGACATGTTCAGATAGTCGATGATCGGTTCGCTTGGCTTGGGCTTGGCAGAGGCAATTGGCCGGATTCCAGATGGGAAGGTCACGTGCGGTCACAGAAGTTCAATCCGAGTAGTATAAGCAGCTCTTCAAAAATACAAGCAATAACACTATTTACAGAGGTATGAAGGTGCGCACCGTCACAAATTCGTGCAGTGCGCGAAGTCGTTATCTCCCTGTTGCTTGAACCTAGCAGACGACTCCTTGCTCGCACGGTTAAAAAGCAGACGATGACAATGCGATACACGTCACGATAAACCGTGACAATGTCTTCCCAGCAGTGCGAACAGTCGTTCGAATATAAGCAATGCGCGTACGTTAGTATATATGGCATGACTACAATGTACTGTATAGTCATGACGGGTGTAATGATATCGATGACACTGGAGCACTACTCTGGGCACTGTCAAATCGCGCCATATTTGCGTTTTGAGCTAATCAGAGAAGGCGCGCGTAACTGCTGCCCTGTGAGCCAGTCTGAGCTGACAAGACGGCGAAGTTGACAATATGGCGGAATCTGACAGTTTCCAGAACTACAGCGCCAACCTCCGGTTTTATTTCCATAACAAAAAAAAAAAAAAAACAATGACGACAATACCCGTTTACAAGGTAAGACTGAGGGAGCTTTCAGCTCACATACACACACTCGCACTCGTGCTACGGCTCGGATTCGTTTGGCTACCTCTTGAATAGATGCTGTCGACGCCGGTGAATGTTTCACTGCAAAGCGCATGTGCTCATTCACCGCTACGTCCTCCCGTTATAAAATGCGGATGATTATGAAAAGTAGCCTTGAATATACGCAACACATCCACAGTGGTTTGTCACCTATACGAACGAAGGTGTCGCTTATTGGCAACTATAGCCTCCTCAAAGCCAAGGCGGGCGCTAAATGGAGTAGGCGCGGATCCGGAATCAGGCAGGAGCTTTCCACTAACTTCCGTCAGCTCCCGACTTCATTGAGGATTATGATTCATACAGGAATGGGGTTGAACAATCGAAATGCTTCCTTCGAGAATTCAAATATCTTATTTCTCCGAATTATCGATTATGATCGCATATACAGGAGTACAACAATTCTTGGACCATGGCCTACCATAGCACAAAAAGAAAAAAGACCAGTAGTAATCCAAACATAAAATTGGAATGATCTTGCACATTTTTGCTCGTTTACCAGCTGCTAACTTCACCGAAGATTCGTATTCTATTCTCATCAGCCCAGAAAACCACTCGAGCGCTTCTGCAGTACCTGAAGGCGACAGACTTGAGTGCCCGACGTTAGATATGCTGCACCTGGCTTAGTGCATGTGAAAGTGCGATCTAGACTCGTGTCTTCTCTCTCTCCTTTCTTTCACTCCCCCATCCCCCTCGCCACGTGTAGGGTAGCAAACTGGACAAAGTCTCATTAACTTCCCTGTCTTTCCTTCCTGCCTTCTCTCTCGCATACTATTCGAAAGTTTCGCTGTTAAAGTACCCCTAATCCTGAAACGTCGCGGCTATATCCTCCCTTGGTAATGATTGGAATTATTGTTTAAAATCGATGTGACACGCTCTGCGTGACTGTCATCGAAGCAGCGCCGTAGGCTGAAGTGGTGTCGTGGGAACTTGTAAGAAGCGCAGTCGAACAAGAGCTACGCTCCAGGGACAACCATGTCAATGGTACAGTCTTCCGCATCGTGTCTCCATCATGGTAACATCATGGAGACACGATGTTATCAGTCTTCTCCATCATGGTAACATTGCGAGCGAACGGAAACGTTCTGAACCGGGGACGACCTCCTCACGAAACTTTACGAAACTGCGTGGCGGATGCTAAAAGGAGCCACCTATAACTGCAATACCCTCGATCTGAGTTTTGCTGGACTGGCTATTCCAGTGCAAAGACAAGCTCCTCGAGGACCTTGTAGGCGAAGTTTACATCGCAACCTCTAGGGTTTCACTGAGCAAAGCGAGCATAATTGTCCCGGTAACTACCTTAAGAATTACCATTTACCACTCACGTATTGCCATTTACGGAAGACAGGAGACGTAAACGTAAGAATCAGCGCTGGTGGCACCTCCTTGAGACGTTGAGTAACATTCATCATCATCATCATCATCATCATCATCATCATCATCATCAGCCTATATTTATGTCCACTGCAGGACGAAGGCCTCTCCCTGCGATCTCCAATTACCCCTGTCTTGCGCTAGCGTATTCCAACTTGCGCCTGCGAATTTCCTAACCTCATCATCCCACCTGACTTTCTGCCGTCCTCGACTGCGCTTCCCTTCTCTTGCTATCCATTCTGTAACCCTAATGGTCCACCGGTTATCCATCCTACGCATTACATGGCCTGCCCAGCTCCATTTCTTCCGCTTAATGTCAACTAGAATATCGTCTACCCCCGTTTGTTCTCTGATCCACACCGCTCTCTTCCTGTCTCTTAACGTTACTCCTAAGATTTTTCGTTCCATTGCTCTTTGTGCGGTCCTTAACTTGTTCTCGAGCTTCTTTGTTAACCTCCAAGTTTCTGCCCCGTATGTTAGCACCGGTAGAATGCAATGATTGTACACTTTTCTTTTCAACGACAGTGGTAAGCTCCCAGTCAGGACTTGGCAATGCCTGCCGTATGCACTCCAGCCTAATTTTATTCTTCTGTAAATTTCTCTCTCATGATCAGGGTCCCCTGTGAGTAATTGACCTAGATAAACTAGTAACATTAGAGCTCGCAAAACCATTACTACAATGACAAGGCCTTGTGTTGCTTGTCTGCTGGCGCATAGGAGTCAACAGCAATACACGTATAATCATCTACGTAGACAGCTATTCTCCTTGAACGAGAGCAACATGAAGCACAGAAATGTTTCCGACACTTTGTGGTTTTGCAAAAGGCCACAAGATGCCGTTATCAGCACTACTTTATGTCACGGCTAGGTGGCGTGAGCCGCCTCCCGATTTAAAAGATTCCATAGGGGCCTTAAAGGGTTCAATAAAGGGCCTTATTCATCCATCCATCCTATGCATATACGTGTGGAATGAAACACCCGAATACGGTCGCACGTGAGTCCAAACGCTTCTTCCGTAAACACATGTTCCGGATTAAGGACGCCTGATTTGGTCAGCGCAACGCCAGGTGCTGCTTCAACGTAGACGGCAATAGGTTCGCGAGAATCCTAACACTCTTAAAGGACAAGGGCCCCACGGGTTTGGCACACATAAACAGGCAGCTGACGCGCTGCGTCGATCTGGAAAGAAGGACATCTGGCTTTTGCTAGAAATACCAACAAGGTCTTACACCACGACGTCTGTGCCAGTGGCAGAAACGTGCGCCCACATCTCGAATTCACTTACGTGAGACGCCATTCCGACAGCAGGCACAGACTCTCATTGGCGACGTACACATCGTAAGCACTCGCTATAACCGGGGCATACTAGCAGCTGCTTCTCGCACACGCGCCGAAAATGGCTGCCTTTAGTGAAACAATATAGTCATATGCAGTCCAATAATTCCATACGGCCCCTCTCAGAATTCTCATACAAAAAAAAAATGGCTGGAAATTTTACGAATCCATTCCGTTATTTTCTTATGGAAACACGTGTAAGATATAAAACATTTCCATCATGGATTGATAACACCTTCTTTTTGGACTGTTGTGCGTGCGTACAAAGGGCACACGCTACCATTGTCCATAGTGCCTTTTGAGCAGTTGATCAAGGGGGCTCACAAAAGTCCAGAGGACATTACGGCAACTCCCAGGAAACAACTCGTTGGGGAAGTCTGTATAGAGTTATTGGACACATTAACGGAAGTGTTTCGACGAGGGTTACGTCCATATACATCGATGCGAACGGGCCACCCGGCCGGCGTCCGGAAGTCGAGGCGATCGAGAAACAGACGGTGGCACCCTCAGACGAGCGAGAATATGGGCACGGTAATGTTCGCCAGCATCTCCCTGCCGAACGTTATGGCCTGCGCTTCGGCCACAGGTATCACGTTCCACGGGTCGTGGTTCAGTATGCTCGTGAGTAACATGGATATGGCCGACGTGAGGTTGCCGAGTCCTTTGAGCAGCACCTGGGCCCTGCCCATCCTCCATATTCGAACCACGTCGAGCCGGTTGTTGCCGTTGGCGAGCTGCGAGATCTGGATCCACACGACGGTGCCCGTGAGCTTGATGTCGGCGTCGCCGTTGTACAGCAGGTGCCGGTGGTCGGTGAGCACGCGGTACTTGGCCGTCGCAAAGATGCTGTCCAGGTGGATGACCAGGCCCACGGTGACGTCACCGTTCTTGCAGATGACGTAGGCAGGCTTGCGGCGAGACAGTGTGTGCACGTTTCGCGCCTGGACGTCGTACAGGAAGACCTGCGCGGACGACAAACCAGAAGACCGAGTTGACATTGAAGTGAAGGAAAATACGCGGATGACAAAAGAAAAACTTGGGAGACGCGTAAGCTTCGCCTTCAAGAGTAGAACGCGATAGTATTAAAGGGTCTCTGACTGCTTCTCACGATTCCCGGCAACTGCAGCTTATGCAACCGTAATCTTTATCGGGAAGCGCTTGCGGCGAACGCTATGCACGAAGGCGAGCTTTCTAGTTATTTTGTTTCTTTCCCCCGCACGGCCGGCGCCGCCGCTGCAGCGGATGCGCGGAGGCGAACGCCATCTGGTCGTGCTGTAAGGCGCAGGCGGCGTGCGCGCCGCTCTGTGATTGTTAGACAATTTTCGCTCACGGTCAACGCCGGTGACCCACGTAACGGGGCCCTTAAAGCTATCGCTTTAATACACTCATCACCTGGACGCCTCTTCGGCTTGGACCGCATCGCGCAATCTTGTGTTATATGTGCTCAGAACTCATTATACACGCGTGCGTGTTGCAGATGACACGGTACACTGTTTCTGGCACGCGTCACAACAGTCACAGTTGGGAGAGTCGGCACTTCGAAGTAGAAGCATATACAACATTTAATGCCACGTAGTCCGTGAACAATGCACGCATAACTTCGCTGGGCGCCGTATATGGTATTCGAAGAGAGAACGAAACAGAAGGGGAAAGGCAGGGAGGTTAACCAGAGGGGAAGATCCGGTTTGCTACCCTACGCTGGGGAGAGAGGGCAGGGGAGGTAAAGTGACAGGAAAGTAGAGATATAGAAAGAAAGGGAGCAAAGGTACACAATCACAGTCGGTCACTGTCACCGAGTACTATCACCGCACAGCACAATAACACTTGTAGCACTGTAAGCACCAGTTCAGGCTACAGCCGCTTGTCCAAGACTGTTGCCGTTAAAAACTGTAACAGTGCCCTCGCCGCCCTCTGCTACGATTACTTGTGCTGTCGGCATTGTAAAACAATTTCATCTGTTAAAGGTATTTGGTGAAAGCGAACTGCGCGATTGCGAGCGATTGTCTCTGTAAATTGTAGCGAGGACAGCAGTCACAGACAAGGTGTTGAAGAGTCTCCTCGCTACCACTGTCATCACACGAGGCATTCGAATTCATGACGTATAGTATGGTCAATGACAGAGAAGACTGAAAGGATCCGAAGGGGCCCGATTTTTGTGTTGGTTAAACTGATACGAATAAACGGACAGTGAATCCCGAGAAAGCATAGGGAAAATCATTGTTATGCTTAATTGAAAGGTAGAAATAATACGATAAAGGGAAATGAAAGTGGGCAAAAAGGTGTCTTGCCTTAGGTGGGAATCGAACACGCATCTTTCACCTTACGCGTGCGGTGCATTATCAATAGGTGGTGTCCGAATTCACGCCCCAGCGACGGTTGCGTATGACATAACGGATCTCGAAGGCAAAGTTCTTTTGCAAACTAATGCCCCGGAAGTGATTGCGGAGCCGGAAAAGTCGTTATGGCTGTCACGTTTTAGACACCACTTATAAAGTTCCCACGGCGCCATCCTTCCGCCTACCTTCTTGGGTATTTGTGTGTGTGCTTGCAAATTTACCCCAGAGAGTGTTTGTCAGCGCCGCTTAGGACCAAGGCTCCGGATGTGGGACATAATTTTTAACAGCAGGTGTCACGTTGTACGTGAGCTTAAGAGCAGGCAACTGGGTTCAAGGGCCAAGTCTGTGAAGGCAGCGGGAATGCCTGGTTGTGCATGGCCAGTGTCGTCTGCTTGCAATCTCCATCCTAGTAGTCTGCTAGTCGTCTGCTCTTGCTGGCCGCAGTGCATTACGTAACCACGACCGTTCGTTTACAACCACGCAGTAAGGTTGAGCGTTTCTTGGGCTAGTTGGCGCTGCATTGTCGATGCTTTCCCAGCGCATCCGACACGGACAACGGAATGGACACAGACAGAGCTGAACTAAACAAAGTAAGTTCAGCGCTGTGTGTCCATTCTGTTGTCCCTGTCTAATGCGCCGGGGAAAAGATCACCGATTATTACGATGCTCCCGAATGCGAAATGTGAGCGTAGCTCTATACGTGCTTTCATTTCGCGATATATTGGCTGGCGCGGACGATCTGTCTCGTGTGGCACGCTGCAAACGGAACGAAGTGTGGTGCGACTGCCTCGCCAATCTGGAGATCGTGAGAGCCAGCGCGTGAGAGGCGCGTGGGCGCGATTCACAGCAGCCGCCGCAGACCTCCCAGACGACACGCCCTGCTCTGGCGCCATCTCGTAGCCATCGTCGCCGCACCACGCTTTACTTCTCACGCATTCGCCATACCCTCCTGCTCCGCTTTCTGCCTCATGGTTCCGCTGCACCATCCTCCTCCGCTTTCCTCCTCGCGTCTTCCATCCCCCGCTGCGCTCCGTGTTCGCTCTTTCATCTTTCGCTCGCAGCAAGAACCGGCGGCTTTTTTTAGAGAAAACACGGATTATACAACCATGCAGATTATCTCTTACCTGAAGATGCTCCTCGATGTAGATGGTGAAGTTGGGTCCCTGAATGGGCTCCATGGCGCGGATGAGACGCGTGGCGAATCGAAACAGGTAGTCGACGTAGTCGTCCAGCTCGGTGCCATTGTTGCAGGGAACCTGGCGCTTGCTGATGCGGTGCCCGTGGGGCGAGAAGGTGCGCGGCACCTCCGAGTGCGGCGTCGGCACGACCATCGACTCGAGCAGGTCCTGCACCTCGGCGGGCTTCGTGGACACCGCCTGGGAACGGAGTGGCCCCGAACTTAGTCCCGTGTATCTATGCCGTTCATAAGTGGCGCTACATTGTAGTACGTTAGCCACTTATAATAGGTGGTGTCCAAATCCACGCCCCATAGGGTGGCGCCCTCTGGATTTAAAACGCGGATCTTAAAGGGCATGTTTTTGCTGGTTTAATGTGGCGGAAGCGTTTTCGGGAGCTGGAAACGCGTCATATACCAGTGTCACACGGCGCACTTCTGATCGCGATCAAGCCCAATCCGGATCGAAATTCTCGACTGCGATTTGCTCCCTCGCGCAGCTAGCGTAAAGGAGCCAATTAAGACCGAGAAATTCGATCCGCATCGGGCTTGATCGCAATCAGCAGTGCGCAGTGTGACACCCGTAATAGACGTCGAGTTTTGGACAAAAAAAAAAAAAAAAAAACACTGCAAGGTGGCGCTGTAGCAGCAGGTGGCGTATGCCACCGCCCGGTTTAAAGGGTTCAGCCTCATTCATCCATCCATCCATGTTCAGCGCAGTATAGATAGACTAGCGTCCTTGCGCTTACCGCGATGCTCTCTTCTCGTCCAAGTTTCGTAGCAATATCGCATTTTACGGTCCGGATCACTTAATGTAACACTTTACCCTGTTACTTTCCTGGTTTGTCAAGAAAAAAAAATCGATTTTGCCTCAATCTGCGCTTCTCGCAGTAACTGATGGCCGAAACATGGCGGCTGTGACGTCGTTACAAGCCTTGTCACTTCTGGTGCCTGCAGTATGCGGCAAAGCATGACATTGCAGATGTTAGTTTCTATTAATCACTGGGAGGTGTGATGTGAGCACTATAGAGAGGCGCAGACGAAGGGGAATTCGCATTCTTTTCTGGGCAAACCAGTAACAGCGCCATGTGGTATATACCGAACCGAAAAATGCCGCAGCGCACCGCTTGCGTTCGCGACCGAAACACGTCGCATACTGGAAGCGCAACGTTTCACAGCTAGTACGCGATTTCAAGTAGCATTCCGTCCACAAGTGTTTAGTTACAACATGTATGAAGCAGTTATTAGGCTGAAAACTTCGCCCACAAAAAAAAAAAGAAAAAGAAATACCTAGGCCTAAGCTCAGCACCGTTAACTCTGTTTCTATAGGCACCGTGCATTGCAGTTTGCGCGCGATCTATGCGCCACTACAAGTGAAGCTTTGGGACGGCCAGTGTCAAAACCAGCAAAACTGGAGAGACGCTGTATACATTCGCCGTGATACTTTCGATCGCTTATCACGAAAGAAGACTGTCCGAGTTGTGAAAATATCAAAGCGCGCATGCTCTGCATATGATAGCACGCGTTCGCAATCGATATGAGCAGCGGGAACAATTGTGAGCTTGATATCGTCAAAGCGCAGGGCATATACCTATCAAACGAGCGACGATAAGGAAGCCGTTGTCGTTCGGAATGGCGTATCATTTTCATCGCCTCTCTAGCGGCCGGCATCGGCAATACTGGGGCGAAACATGAAATGTCGTAGTGCCATCTGAACAGTGAACGGTGTCCATACCTCATGTATCTCTTATAATCTTGCGATTTCGTGCTCACTGTGACGCCGCTCGCGTACGCTCAACACACATCTAGTTTTCTGTTACGTAGCTCCAAAGTGGGGGAATTAGTCAGCCTATAATGCTACAAAGAAATGCGAGCACCAATGGTGGGATCGAACCTCTGTCTGCCAGCACAGCTACCCAACGATCTTTAAAAGTAAGCAAGTGCTACACGTTTGTAAGAGTGAGTGAGTACGAACTTTATTGAGGTCCTGAGGAGAAAGAATGAAAGTTTGTAAAACGCGAAGGCGAAAGCCTGCAAGCTGTGGAAGACGACGACGAACACGCGAGCAGTGGCACGAGCGCGAGGGGCAGTATGGGAACGCTGACATGATCAACGGCATCGAAGCCAGCTGTGTACCGCGCATTGGGTGTACGTTAAAGAACCTCCGGATGGCCAAAATTAATCTGGAGACCCTCACCACGGCGTGCCTCATAATGAAATCGAGGTTTTGGCACTCAAAACCATGGCATTTTTTTAAAAATAATATGAATCTCGCGGCGCTTGCCATCACCTTGGTGATGATCCTGTTGAGCTTGTCCTCGACCATCTGGCGCACGTGGTCCACGATGCTGTCGCCGACCACCTCCATGACGTCCTGGTCCCCGGACTGGGTCCTGGCCTTGGCCGTCTGCAGGAACCGCTTGGTCACCTCGTCCACGTGCGTCCTCAGGCCCGTCTGGGCCACCAGCAGGTCGTCCTTGTCGACGTGCAGAACCCGGGCGAACCAGGACATGGCGGCGCGACCCAGCACCGCCTCAAACTGGCCGCTCTCGTCGATCACGCGAGACTCCTTCTCGCCTTCGCCGCTGATGTAGCCCTGGGAGAGAGGGACGATGGACGACATGGACGCTGTGTCTGAGTCAATTAAGCTCTTCATATTAGAGAATGCAGAGCTTTAGCTTCTTGGTGTAATAACAATAATATTACGGAACATCACGGCGACGCCGACGGCGGAAATGCGCCTGGAGTGTCCATAATATTGCTATCGCATTAAAATCAGTTTTGTTGACCAGGAAAAACCAGGTGGTCTTGGTCCATGGCGCACGTGAGAATTGGTATTATAATATCAATCAATCAATAATTTATTAAAGGGTCGTCAGATATAAAATGCCTTCTTTCATGACGTAAACCGGAAGCTTAATACACGCCAGAGCGACTGGACGTGTGATTGATCATTTATTCGCGAGACGTAGACAATATTCCAAAAAGACTGAACTTTTTGTCAAATTACTTTTATTTTTTTTTTCTAACAGAATGCCTGCCTAAGCCAGTTAAGGACAAATTTCTATGAAATACTAACGCACTCCGTCGTGCACTTTTGAAACGCGCATCTCGAAACTGGAGGCAGCCTACGAACTCCTTCCAAGGGTCGTATTCTGAAACGTTCGCCTAGGCGAAATTTCTTTTTTCGCTTTCAGGCGTGCGCCGATTGGCTGTTTTAGCAAAATTGGATGAGCTGATTGGGTGGTTGAGTCCGACGTCATTCAATTTGCTCAATCAGCCAATCAGCGCGCACGCTGATTTCGCCTAGGCGAAATTTCGCCTAGGCGAACGTTTCAGAATACGGCCCCAAATGAATGCGCCGGCCTTGCGAACTCAGCAGCTCCATATCGCAATATGTGCGCTTAAGGGATCGGTGAATGATAAAACTGGTGAAATTTTGTGTGTAGTAAGTTACAGTTTTCGATTTCCCGACCAAAGAATGTCTGCCTTGGAGTAAACCCGATAAAGGTGCTATCTGCCGCAGGTGGTTCTAAATATTCTGTTAAGTTATAAAAAAAACACCAAGTACATTTTGTCTTGTACTATGTGTGATCTACTTCCTCGCTAAAGTTGTTCTTAGCGATGCTGTTAACAATTCGGAAAACGCTTTGGCAGACTCTATATAGCCACTTCCGAATGTGTTTCAGCGGAATTCTTGTTGGAAGAATCGGCAACACTGGGCAGACTCACCTTGACGCGATAGGCGCATCGTATCTCCAATCGGGGCATGATCATCAGCACGCTGGCGCGCATGGCGGCGTTATTGGTAGCCACGTCGCGGATGGTGAAGTTCGATAGTCCCGTCACGGTGACCTGCAAAGATGGAACGTCAGAACCGGGCGCCAGTGTCACGCATACGAAAAAGCAGCAAGCTCATCCTAGCTGGCCTTTGCGAAACCACAGGCCCAAGATGACGTCAGATGCACAGGATGACGTAAGATACCCAGGATGGCGTCACAATCCGGAGTGTATCTGACGTCATCTTGGGCATCTGACGTCATCCTACGCTTGTGGTTTCTCGAAGGCCAGCTGGCCTTTGCGAAACCACAGGCGAAGCCACTCTGCTTAGAGCGAGCTCGGAATTGACATGTGGATCACGTTCAGTGATTTGTGGTTTGCATGCGCCTATTGGCTTCCATTATGACATGGTCACCACAATGAATAATTAAGGCAATCAAGCTGAAGTGTTGTTGTCAGTTTAAGTTAATCATACTGAGTGCGTAGTACATACGTACTTTAGCACGAGCGTTTTAGAATCTGACAGATACACACGATAGAGTTGAAGCCAGAGACAGCAGAATAACAAAGGTGAGTGCAATAAGAGCTCATACCTAAATACATTGGAATGGAGGAATCATTTTGTTCGACATACATGCAAGCAATTTTTGCCGTGTTTGGCGGACATTTAAAGGAATACTGCTTATCTCAACCGAATGTTGGAATCTGGTTATTTTTATTTGGGCCGTCAAATTTATTTGTTCAAAAACCTTTTTTTTTTTTGAACAAATAAATTGCAACAAGCTTACAACTTGGTAGGTAAGTAGGTAGAAAACTTTATTGAGGTCCGGAAGAATCTTCACCCCGTTTTTACAGGGGCAAGACTGCGGGCCGCTCCACGTTACTACTTCGTGACGCGGAAAAATAACAACAATAATAAAACAATGTCACAGTTCTGTTGGGACACGTAAAGCGGGCAAAAGTTACGTATTACACACGACTCTAAATTATGCCAATAAATCGTATGCGTGGGACTTCTGCAAAACCATCGCAAGTGTCGTATAACCATCTCCCGAAAGGTGTAAACCGACATATCAAATTTGTCCGCTCCAATTGTACTAACAGGTGCATGTATTTTATAAAAGTGCAATGTTTGTGTTTTTCGTGCACATTTCGTTAAAAATTTTATCAACTTCGTTCTGCTTTTTTTTTTAACTTGGCAATTTGCAGCAACTTTTCCTGTAAGAGCTACGAAGCCCTAAATCAATATTCTTCATCCACCAGTCGGGTGCAATTAAGCTTTCTCCATTAAATGCAACAAATTTAATTCAAACCAGTTCAGCGGTTCCTTAATGTGCACCTAAATTTCTGCATTACACATGTAGTTCAATTGGACAATCGTGTTCTGCCATGGCATTTCTTCACATTTCACCTTTCTTCTTGCGTTAAAACGAAAGTCCTGTACTTGGGAAAGCTAGAAAAAAATACTGGCGAGCTCCAGAAAATCCCTAAAAAAAGAATAAAATTTACAAATGTCACGTCAGTAGTCCTTTAACCTTTTTTCAAATTTCCTTGTGTTGCGGCAATGCCTATATCGGATAAACTGGCCAATGCTTAAACTAAAGGCTCAAGGAGCATAACAATAACGCCACCATGCTATCTCCGGCCATTTAAACCTTCATTTTCAATACTGTAGGTGTATCTATGCTTTTTGATGAAAAAAACAACAACAAATAGGTAAAGCTGCTGGAGTTATGCACATCTGTAGGTAGTTTGACACGAAAAATCATGGGGGAAGGCGTTCCGTACAGCGGTAACACAAAAAGACGTGTGATCACTTGATATTCCAGGTAAGCGCAATATCGTAGTTGTGGTTGATGTGGTGACCACATCTGCATAATAGTTCGTGTGTCTCCTTCCTGTTTTCTTATTGTCCTATATCCCCGACGTGCTTATATATTCGTGCACTTGCTAAAATAAAGTCCAGTCGAAGGTTCAGCGCCCGGCTTTTCTTGTCTCGTCGTTTCGCGTCGCAAGACGTTCACCGTGAGATAGCCCACCGACACGCCATTGATACGAAGGTAGAACACGGGCATACCTTGGTGAGCGAGACGTTGACGTAGGCGCCCGGCTCCTGTATTAGAAATCCCATGGACCCCGCCTGGAACGGATCCATGCCCAGGCTGACAAGGCCGCGGGTCCGCTCCAACTTCCGCTTGAGCAGTTCGTGCAGAGACATCACCTGGTCCTCGTCCATCGAGCGCATGTTGCCTGCGAACGACGCAGAAAAAAGTACGCCGTTTATCACGCTTACAGTTACGCTTAAATTTCACGCGAAATACAAACCGGAGTAGATGAGCTTGGCCGTGTTAAGAGGAAGCTAAAGCTGCCTTTTGACGTCGACTAGCGCGAACGCACTGGGCGTTACTGGCAAGTGCCGCTACAGAGAGAGGACGCCCTTTTCACGCGTAAGGTTACGCTTAAAGGCGACGTGAACTCCAAGCCGGAGTATAGACGAGCTTGAGAGCGTTAAGAGAAAGATAAAGCTGCCTTTTGACCTCGTCATGCGCGAATGTAATCGGCCACTACAGTGAGAGTTCCACTACAGACTAGAGCACGCCCTTTTCACGCTTAAGGTTACTCTTAAAGGTCACGTGAAATGCAAGCCGGAGCAGACCAACTTGAGAGTGTTAAGAGAAAGACAAAGCTGCCTTTTGACCTAGTCATGTGAGAATGTACTAGGTTCTGTGCCACTACACAGACAGCACATCCTTTTAGCGCTTAAGGTTACGGTTAAAGGCCACGCGAAATACAATTCATAATAGATAAGCTTGGCAGTGTTAAGAGGAAGCTAAAGCTTTCTTTTGACGCCGTCATGCTGGAATGTACTGGGCGTCACTGGCGAATGCCACTACAGAGAGAGGACACTCCTTTCACGCCTAAAATTACGCCTAGAGGCCACGTGAAATCCAAACCGGAGTATAGACGAGCTTGAGAGCGTTAAGAGAAAGGTAAAGCTGCCTTATTTTGACCTCGTCATGTTCGAATGTACTGGGCTGCTACAGTGAGAGCGCCACTACGGAGAGAGCACGCCCTTTTCACGCTTAAGGGCCCCGAGAACTGCAATCCGGAATAGACGAGCTTGAGAGCGTTCAGAAGAAGATAAAGCTTCCCATTGAACGTACTCAGCCCCTGTACTGGTAAAGACTATGACAAATAGATTACGAGCAGTACACTGCTTTTGTGCTCACGCACATCGCAGTGTGCGTGAGCACAATCACTTTAAGTACCGTTCGGTTGGAAGTTCTGGAGCTTGGTTCCAAAAATGACCAACGACACTGTTCTTGGCAACCATTTTAGAAAGTTTTGTAATACCTACATTGACGTCATCATCATCTATTAATGTACAAGAGACGAACACGAAAAGCACCTTTTGTGTGCATTAGTTACAAAACTCTCAGCAAGTCAAAGATTAACAATAAGAGAATTCTTTTTTCTCACACGATTGTTCTTTTTCTAAAACAGGAATTCGATGGCAAAACTAAAACCGCAAAAGAGCAACTGATACAGCTTTGTCAAGTCATCCCTCATCATCAGCTTCATCGTCATGGTAAAGAAAAATGAAAACGTCGGTGGCCACCGCTGGCACTCGAACCCATGCCCCTGCGGCAACGACCGGTTAAATCAGGCCGGGTGCGCTAGCCACTGCGCTATCACGGATATGTTCTGTTTGTTCGTTCTTGACGCATGAAAAAAAAAAAAAGACAGTATCTCCCAACAAGGGCTGAGATGAGGCAAAGTGATGCCAATTTTTATTTTCTGAACAGTTTTGTTAGTTTCGTTTATACATTATCATATACCCTGGCTGATTTATACTGAATTTGTAAAATGTGGTACGTTTTTTTTTTCTTTTGCACTTCTATATGTATGTTCTTTATCTGCTCACACTTTTTTTACATTCCACAAGGGATGATTTTTGCGTTCTTATCAGTATCGAATTTTCCTGCTTTGTATAATGCTCTACTATCTGATAGCTACCACTCTCGCGCTGCCATTGACTGTCTGTAATTGTACAGAAATCCCGCCAAGCTATCGACTGACATAGCTTTTTAAGCATAAAATTCTTCTAGCTCCCGTTGCCGGCAACCTTCAAGTGACCTTGAGCCAAAAGCCAGAACCGTTATCCGGGCACTCAAAAGAGAACATCCGGGCAACCAGTCACAATTTTTAAAAATCCGGTCTCTGGCCCCCAACCCTTTGTGCAGGACCGCATTACATACGCTAGTTACTGCTCAAACAAGTTTAAAAAAAAATATTGCCGGTTCTCCCGTAATCGAGAGTAGATGTAAGCATGAAACGGCTACCATATGGCGTCTTTTGCGGCCTGGATGCTACCGGCTTGGTCACGCAGCGTGGTGCCATATATCTCGAGGCGCCGCATAACCCGCGCCGCGGAACTCACGGACCACTGGCGTAGATAAGAGCACAGGCAACCCTGTCACAGCGCCAAATGATGACAATCAAGTGTATGGTGCCCTGTGTCTGCCTTTTGAACGTCGTTATTGAAAATGAAAAATAAAACTTCAGCGTACCAGAAGTTATACAGCTTGAGTGACATTGTGAACAAACATTACAAAGAAATCGGAAGCACAAATGGCGAACAAATTTTGGTTTACGCTGCATGTGTGCACATGCAGTGTAAACCGAAATGTATGCACCGGTGCGGCGACATGCGTAGTTCTTCCCACGACCGCACGCGTGCGGCAAGCGTGCGGTGGGTCTCGAGCCTAAATCGGCCCTTATCACCTCCCCCGCATCGGTGCTTCCTTCGTCATAAACTGCGACGCATTCGTCAGTCACCCGGCTGTACTGTGCTTCAAGAAGCGTTAGAGCACGAGACGAGCGATTCCTGGAGTGGTGCAGCAGGACTGTAACATTCGCTGACGTCCTCGCGCTCGTGAAGTGCTTCGCTGGCGCTGCCGTTGGAGCTAGCGCAGAGCTGAGTGGCTTCTGCGGAGAGCAGTGGCGGCACCGCTACGCTGCAATTCGTCGTAATTAGCAACAAGTTAGCCGTTGGGGACGCGTCAATTCCTTCGTTGTACAGGCAAATTCGTTGTAATGGTCTTCGTTGCAGAGACGCTCACAATATACATATGAAGTATACGAATTTGACCGGGACTTAATCAATCCTTCGTTATATTGGTCATTTCTTTGTACAGAGGCACTTGTTGAACTAGCGCTCGACTATACTATACACACCATATCGTACTCGTATGTCATGATAGTTGCATAAGAGCAGCGCCAAAGTTGTCCCTACTAATTTCTGCTGGAAACTATATGGTTCTGACTTCTGCTGCTGCTGTCCACAGCAGTACACAGCCTGATTAATAACTGAATTCGGCTGCTTTGTGTACCTGCTTAAGCGAGCGAGTGTGTGTGTGTGTCTTGCAAAAATCATAGTCACAAATATCAGTAGTATGTTATAGCCCGTCAATGTTTTCTGCTTTCCACCTTCTAAACGATACATTTGGCAATACGCGATGTCTGATTTTATTGCAATTTTCGAAAGGACCGACTGTAGCGCGCAGTTACCAAATAAACCCTGTGGGGGTTGCTCAAGAAGAAAGCCTCGCAGTTGAAGAAAAATTCGTCCGGGGGTCGAACCCGGGACCAACACCTTTTCAGGACATACGCTCTTCCATCTGAGTTAACCAGTAGGCCAGCATGTCGCAGCGCGACGCCGAAATAATTTATGGGCTCGAAGTGGGGAGCTCCAAGTGCAATCAGCATGTAAACGATGGACAGTGCGTGGATTTAGAGAAGGTTTCTTCTACTGCGAAGCTCTCTTCCTGGAAAGACCCGTATGGATTGGATTGCCTGTGTAATTTGGTGCAACAGTCGGGGGGAGGGGGGGCAACAAATTGTCTATTTCCTGAACCTTGCTCCATCTACCGGGCTTCCCCAAAGCTGATTTGTCGGATTGCACGTACTGCATTGTAAACATGACGCGCTGTATTTAGTTCTTTTCCGGAGTTTCCCTATATTTGCCAAAGAATCGAAGGTCTAAATTAAATATACACACCCAGCGGTGCTGGCGGGTTCTAACCTTCATTTCTAAAAATATCCCAACAAATCTCGCCAACATTGATTCTGTGTAAACGCTCGGCGGTCAATCGATTCCATCCGTTCCTGTACGTATCAACCTATAGGAGGTCCCCCGAGGCAAAGCTTCCTTTAAACTTCCGGTCTACGCATCCAGCAACCACGGTAGGTCAGTGCAGTACGCGAAGTTTGTAGATAAAGACTTTACGCGAGGTAGATAACAATGTAGATAAGAGAAAGAGAGATAAAGATTTTATTGGGCCAGGATGGGGTTGGGGAGAAGGTGGGCGAGGGGAGAGTCGCCCCCTCCTCTTCCTCAGGCGGCGGCCACGAGTCCGATAACAGTGTGTAAATATATCGCACAGAGCGATTGAGTTGTGTGTGTGTGTGTGCGATCTCGATTAAGCGTGAGCTCTCCTCCGCGTGCTCGAAAAGAGATATACTCCGTCGATGCCCGACTCTAGACGGAGGAAGATTAGAAGACGCGGGAGAAATGTAATGATACAAAATGCACGACTACCGCATAGCTGCTGCTGTCGCAGTCTTTCCTCCAGTCGTCTTAATTCGCTTACTTTGTTTCGCCGTTTCCTTTACCGCTTCCGGAATCAAGCCCGCCCTGCCGCGTTCTTGGGGACGTCTAAATGTACGTGCTCGGAAGGCAACTTACGCTTCCGCTACGCGCTCTTCGCGGTAAAAGAAGTTCGTTATATGCGTGCGTTACTCGATCGCTCCCGGCTGGGATTCCTTCGGTACCGAAACGCTGCGACTTATACCGCGTGTGTCATTGGTATATGCTCCGACGTACCTCGAAGCACCCGGCCGTAGAGTTTCTTACGTGGTAAAGATTTTTTGCACCCTTAGGGAGCTGGTTTGTTCTACGACTAACGTCATCGCTCCTAAAGACCAACCGCAACAAAGTTTTGGACCACGTAAGAAGCACAGTTTCAGTTTATGTAGATACAGAGCAGCCTCCGTGAAAACTACGTTCGAAGTATACGAGTGGATGCACGGTGATCAGACAAATATATCCACTACTCATCATTTCCATGGAAGTCGAACGATCGCAGCGCCCCCTGGTAATCTTGGCAGGAAACGATATACGCTCTCCCCCAGTCTCTCCGCGCTCTCGCCGGCTAGACTTTTCCACTTGCCCATCACATGTTGAGGACCTATTTCACCGAGAGCATTTCCTCTATACTTCTGTTACATCTAGGCTTCAAAATTATCACGTGACCGCTCACCTCTTAGACTTATTCCTTCCTCCATCATTCACCCGGCTGGCTTCACCGCCGCACAATATAGATGCCAGCTCAGGCGTTCTCTCTAGTCAGTCTAGTAGGAAACTCCGTACAGGCGACCAAGCCCAGGAATTTCAAGCAGACGACACGTGCGCAGGAGTGGAGCGGCGCGTCGGGGTGCCGCCATTTTGAATGCTGGGTCACCAAACGCGGAAGCTTGTTTTGAATTGGTCGGCTTCGAAGAAATCGATGCAACTGCGGCTCCACTTTGCGAGTGCAGGGAAAATGTCATTACACGCATCCATGATTGTTGTTAGCGGGCAAGTATATACAATGGTATGCGGGCGATGGAACGAAAAATGTTAGGCGTTATGTTAAGAGTTAAGAAGAGAGTGGCGTGTAGATTAGAGAGCAGATGGGGGTAGCCGATATTCCAGTCGACATTAGAAGGAACAAATGGAAATTGAACAGGCCATGCAATACGAAGGGCAGAATACCGGAGGTCCATTAGAGCTACAGTTGCAGTGACATAAATAGGATGTTGATGACGGTGTCGATGCTGATTTAATTGCGCAACGATCACAGCTAGGTAATCGCATACTGTACGTGCACCAAGAGCCCGCCGTACAAAACGGCGGCGACGAGCGAGCGCGCCCTAAAATAATGCAGTTTCCGCGAAGGCAGTTAGTAGCCGCCCAAGTTACTTCGCACTTAGCAGACGTGTGCTTCATTCGTACGATTCCAAAACGCTGAGGGTGCTATATTTGTCGACGACGTGCTTCGGCATCCGAGGCGCGTGATTATGTCCGGGAAAGGTTGAGCGCGAAATGAAGGCACGGTTAGAAACGTGCAGACACGGCAAACGCTAGAAACACGTAGAGAAGACGAACAGCGTTTGGCTCGTCCTACGTTTTCATGGAAATGAATCAACGAGTCCAGTAAGGAGCAATCGTATAGGTTATGCCCAGGAAATAATGCAGCCAATCGAGCGTGTGCAGACGATCTCGACGGAGGGCGCCTGCAGGGTGCCGCCATTTTTAACACTTCACTGACAACGCGGAAACCTGCACATTCTCGTAGACCGTCATAATTGCGACCCTTGTGGCTATCCTCTTCAAATGGAACGGAATGCTGTGTCCTTCAGACTTCCATGCTGTTATAGGCGAAGCAAGTTGTTTCGGCTGGCACCATTTTGTGTAGTCATATATACAACACAGTTGCCGCATAACTGAGGAAGGAAACTAAGGAAGGTGCGTGACATCACGAAGCTGCAGGCTTCGCAAACCAAACTCCCCGTAAAGCCGCGTCCAATCGACTTTTATCTCTGAAAAAAAAATGGTGTCTCCAAAAATCAGCCAACCACGTGACCACTGTCGCGGATTCGGCTCGGTGCGTTTGATTCCCACGCCCAGGAATTTTGGACATTGCCCCTTCGGCACTCTGTTGAACTTCGCAGCAACACATCAGCGTAACCCAGTGTGCAGCACTTCCAAAAATTACATTTCAAAAGCTCGACTAAGTTTCAAGACGTTCTCGCTAGCAACGTCGAGAGCGTAGTTTCTTCTAATGCCATGCGCATTTATGGCAGTTAGTCAGCTCTTAGTGCTTCATTACAGCAGTGTTTTGATCATAACCGAGACACTGCTATAAAGCAAAAGCGAAATTGGGATAAGTGCCGTAAACGCCTTTGTTATCAGAAGGAAGTACCCTAGCTCTCGACGTTGCTAATTGACGCTTGTTGAAACTCGGCCAATCTTGTGAAGTGTAAATTTTTCAAAATGTTGCCCGTTGAGTTACGCAGATGTATAGCGGTGAAGTTGAACAAAATTTTGAAGGGTGTAATGTCCAAAATTCCTGGACATGCGAGGTTCCCACGGTTGCGTGCCGGGTCCCTATGCAGAAGGCAAGCGCGCAGCATGCAACGCCTGTGTCTCGCCGCTGTACGGACAGACCGCAACAACTGGTGGTGAAGTGGAGACTCCTCGAAATACTTTGCTCCTGTGGTCCTCTTCGAGACACCGCGTGAGGAACTCTGGGACTGCGAGCTGCTACCGCGCCACAGTGTACTAGAAGGGGGCAGTGGGCTTACTCAGCCGCTCCTCTGACGCAGTCAGCGTCGCATCCAAGAGGTGGCGCCACTGGCAATTTCAATAGAAGCTTTGCTTGCAGAAGCCTTGATTTTCCTTGCGTTTCTGTCGGCTTCAGTTCGAAGCAGTTCACACTCTTATTTGTTTTTAATTTTGGCATACTTGACAGTCTTTACATATCTGTAGCAAGCACTATATTTGTTTAGGCTACATGACATTTGCCATAATAGTACCTTGTGGAAAAAGCAGACGGCAACTTTTGGGCAATTTGCTTCCTATCCTAACTCAGACCTTTTGTGCAAAGAGGTCGTCGCTGACGGATGTTGCTTATGCGGAAGGGGCCTTCGAATTTTCCGAAACATCGGGCAATCGTAAAAAAAAATTGAAAACGGTTTGATGCCGTGTCGACCTAATGTAAAATTTTGTCAGACAGAAAACAGTGCGTGCATACATCCCAGCTGGGCTCAAAAAAAAAAATCAGGCATGCTAACCAGGTTTGTGCCTTTGCTTAGCCAAAATGAATATGTATATATGGCTTAAATATTTCATTGTTCCACTTTAGTTGTTCCATGCTTCACAGTAGCCTTCTGCGTTTATTATTAACCAACATTACGCCGGCACACATTTGTTAAATCAAATCAGGTTTTTTTTTTTTTCATAAAGAAATGGAGGAAGGCCTGAACAAAAAGTGAAAACTAGTTCACTTGACAAAGGCTCCGGCCTATGCTTATGTACGGTTATATAAGGGTAAGCAAAGTGAAGTTAACAGGGCTGTTGCTGACACAAAGCTTTTATTTGCAAGAAGTACAGCAAGCCATTGTTTCATGCACTTCAACTCATGTGCAACGGCTCAACTTAGCTGCTTGGCCCTCTGCCGCTTTCCTGCCTTGTCGCAGTTAATTCCTTTCACATAAAAATGCAGACGTGTGACAATGTAAAAGCTAATTATTTTAGCTGTGAGGCTAAGAGCGTGCACATTGCAGCCAACTTCGAGGGAAAGCTTACTCTTAGCAACTTCCAGCATATCCATAACGCTGTCAGAATGTAGCTCACTCTGAGAGAAGCATTCTGTGAAAAGATCCTCTAGAATTTTCACAAAGCCGTACAGCTGACTGGATGTATAAAGGAGGCCTCCTCGGTCCAGAAGTTTGTTAGCCGGGCAAGTTGAAAACTTTCGCCTGGTGGCGTCATAGTGCGCAGCTTTATGCATTCTTGGCATTTTGTGCTGGAATTGACAATACACTTCCGCGCAACATAGCCCGCAATGTGGTAAGTGAGCCTCGAGTCGCTTCTGGCCACGTGCTGGTTATGGTCGTTTGAAACCCACAGGCCCGTGCAATGCTGGGGTAAGACGTTTGTGTGGCCTCTGTGGCAGTAGCGCTAGCAGCAGTTTGACGGCACTCATTTCTGTCACCTGATGCTTCGAGAGCGTCAACTTCCAGTAAGGAGGCCAGTGTATATTCCTCACAGTTTCCTTCGCTAACTGACCTAACTAGACCATAAAAATAAAAACAATTCACATTGATCAGGAACTGCGTTCGAGTTGAGCACAAAACGTGGCTCGAAATGGAGCTCGCATACTGCGCTCGTGTCGTCCAGGGGAGGTTCTATGGAGGTTCTTTCCTCCTATTTTTATCCTTCGGGACGCCAAACAAGGAGAACTTCGGCCCATCCTTCACATAAACATAGCCTGTTTGGCACCCAGGCGCCTAACAGTGGTTTTGTCGATGCCGCAGCATGGCTCAGTTACTGCAAGGCATGCTAATCTCTTGCAGGCTATGTGCGAAAAAAACACTGAAGGAAAAAAATAAACCACGCGATGACGTCCACATAAAAAACAACGCAGCTCAGCAACTCCAACTAATATGATCGGGCACTGGGCGGGCACTGGGCAGCTGCGCCGTCGCACCCACGTTCCATTGAAACCGACGCCAGCGCCGCAGCTCGGGCTATCGGAGAAGCTCATATTTGCGACATTCGTGGAGCCGCCGCATCGCATAGCCTCGGCCAGAGAGTAAGCCCACTGCTCCCTTCTAGTACACTGTAACCGCGCGCTCAGGCTCGCTGGCTGGCTGGCTGGATGGCTGGCTGGCTGGCTGGCTGGCTGACTGACTGACTGGCTGGCTGGCTGGCTGGCTGGCTGGCTGGCTGGCTGGCTGGCTGGCTGGCTGGCTGGCTGGCTGGCTGGCTGGCTGGCTGGCTGGATGGATGGATGGATGGATGGATGGATGGATGGATGGATGGATGGATGGATGGATGGATGGATGGATGGATGGATGGATGGATGGATGGATGGATGGATGGATGGGTGGGTGGATGGATGGGTGGGTGGATGGATGGATGGATGGATGGATGGATGGATGGATGGATGGATGGATGGATGGATGGATGGATGGATGGATGGATGGATGGATGGATGGATGCTATCAGATTCTTTGAAACGGGGTGGTGAGTCACGCCACCAAGCTCTTGTTCTTATTTTGCCTAACGTACTACCTATCTTCGTAGGACGCACGCACACACACACACACACACACACACACACACACACACACACACACACACACACACACACACACACACACACACACACACACACACACACACACACACACGCACACATATTTCCTCGATTCAGGCGCACTGACGCCAAGTATTCCTCGTGCTTATACGTGTGTGGAGTGGATATGTGTTCTTATATTCGATCGTTCATCCCTTCAGGTCATTTCTGTATATTAACTAGACAACCTAACATTCTCGCGGATAAAGTTACCCACCGTTGTCAATGTCATCAAAAGCGAATCAAATCGACATTTATTTTTTTTTCGCGCAGCTGTATATGTCTACCCTCCCGTAGATTTTCAATGTCCGTGCCTCAAAACGCCCGCACCCTCTATGAGGAGGCAAAGCAAACCAGTAAGGCATGTTCTGGCACCTGGCGTAACCAGAGGAAAGTTAGGAAACCGCCCAATACATAGAGTTTCATACAATAATTACTAGAGGGAACTCCGGTGATAGTGTCTACTGGAGCTTTTGTTGCAACATGCGAATGCATGGCGGCCGTTCCGCATTTTCCCTAAAAGCGCGCCCTGAGCGTGGCCAATATAGGAGACACTAAAACCTATACCGTCACAGGATCACGTGGTGGGCCGACATTATAGTGGCCTCGAACTTTATCGCGCGACGCCACTTCCCCCTGTTGTGACATTTCCTTCCTGCATGCAACGCACTATACCCGGCGAACAAGATGGCGGCAAGAATTGGCCCGGTAGTGCTCGAAGCACGGGAATAGTACGTACTTCAACCTCTCTAAGGCATATTTCTACTTCGTTTTAACACGTATATTGGAATACGAATAATGTCGACTAATTTACGATTCCTTGCCTTCGCCTTCAAAAGTCAAAATGCAGGCTTACAAAGCGTATCAATTGGCCCCCGTAATGCTTGAAGCACGCGAATAGGACGTACTTCAACCTGTATTAGGCATATTTCGACTTCGTGGTATACCCGTATATTGGAATACGAATAATGTCGGCTAACTTATGACCAATCTTTTCCTTCGCCTTCAAAAGTGAAAAAGCAGGCTTACAAAGCGTATATACACAGATCGGTCTCCTTGTAAGAATTCCACATCCCAAGCCGAAACATAAGTACAATAAAGATAACTAAAAGAAACGATGAAGTTAGAGCTATACAGTTTCTATTTTTATCTTTTACCGGATCGGTGCTCACAAATCACTTCCCGCACCTTCGAAGAGTGCACGTCCCCGCCTTGATTTCGTTGTCCTTGTTTCGGCGGTCATTGAACGGTGGATTCATACGCTATATAGCGTTGGGTATTGCAAGTTTGGAAAACACCAGGAAGGCGTAGTGAAAAGAGGGGCGTAGTATACAGCGACGCCCATATCTGTCTTGAAAGATTTCACGGGCATTCGATCAAGGCGGGAGATAGAGCAAGAAAAAAATACTTTTTTTTTCCTCCGATAGATTTAAGTGCGTGTGCGTGTGTGTCCTGGACGTCGGTCGCTTTCGTGTGTATAGTACAATCGTTCTTGAGAAGTTTTCATATCGGTCCTGAAAAAAAAACAAGCACTTCGTCCAACCACTCATTTTCTCCTCC
>NC_051158.1:28302522-28370637 GCF_013339745.2 Dermacentor silvarum | reverse complement strand
TGCATTTGTTACTTCCTATTAGTACTTATTTCCTCCCACCAAGGTGTTTCGACTTCCACCAAAGGTTGTGGGTTCGAGTGCCTTAATGAACTCTATTTTAATTAACTGTGCCTCAATTATCTTAGCCTAATTAATACCAAAGGTCATGGGCTAGACCATCAATGGTGGCACCAACAATTTTTATGCCATTGAATTTTCCGGACGGTCAAATTTTTGACCCATAAACCATTTAAGGCCTCAATAAACCACCTCTGAAACTCACCGGCACTGATTTTCTGCAAATTTCTGCCTGTCCTGCGTCTCGTAGACCCAGCCGGCAGCAAATATGGCTGACGACAGACCGTGTTTGCGAGCCACTTCGACGGCCTGGCAAAGAAATTGAATTCACGTTACCGAGGCTGGCACAGTTGTCTTCCGCACAGTGCAATCATCAAAGAGCTCCAATTAGAAAAATTAAGATGTTCCACCTGTGATCAATGCAATCTCAAGGGAACACAACAGGACTTATAGCTTCACGCAGGCAAAAAAGTTGTTGCAGGAATGGTATCTCATTACTATCTGATATTGTTTAAAAACAATTGAAATGTTCCACTGTTATCATATTTTGTACTATATACTTACTGAGTGCTCGATGCCGTTTAATCATCTGTACTAAACTTCAGCCTCTGCTAGCAGAATCTGTGTGTATTTTACGTGCACATTGAACTTTGTGGGAGATAATGAAAAACATTGTCGCCATGTTGCTGACCTGCATGCTTAGGTGTGGCACACAATACTGTGTGCCACACCAATTTCTTCACAATACTGTGAAGAAATTACGGGCAATAAAGAATTATATATTAAATATTATTACTAGTAGTAGTAGTAGTAGTAGTAGTAGTAGTAGTAGTAGTAGTAGTAGTAGTAGTAGTAGTAGTAGTAGTATTAAAGGCGAGAAAGAGAATAAAGGTGGAGACACTATCAGCAAGCAGGCAGGCCAGGTCGTCCAAATGTACAGAGTGTGTCACATTTATCTGCTCTTTTACGTCTAATCTTATCTTTTTTTTTTCCATCAGTAAAATGAAGAAAAATCCTCCACAATAAAGCTCAACAACCAGCATCCTGTTCCAAGAACACTCCAGAGGATTTAGTGTTACAGCCCCACAAGCACCTGAACGTACCCAGTCAAAAAAAAAAAAAAAAAAAACAGTTGACTCCAATTAGCTTTTCCAATAGGAATCAACTGGGACCAATAGGAACCAATTTGAAAATCCTTACTTCCAACCTGTTACGATTGGGTCATAGGAGAAACCAATTGGAGTTGACAATTGAAATGAACTGGACCCAATTGGAACCGATTGGAAATTCCCTAGTTCCAACCGGTTACGATCGAGTCAAAGTGAAACCAATTGAGTCTGATTGGACTTGCCAATTGGAATCTACTGGACCTATTGGGAAATCCTTACCTCCAATTGGTTACGATTGAGTCAGGGATGTAACCAATTGAGTTCAATTGTACTTGCCAGTTTGAACCAGCTAGGCCCACCTTACATACCCAACTGAGTCTAATTGAACTACCAATAGGAATAAAATAGAATGTAACCAACTGGGAAATCATACTTCCAGTTTATGAACCCATTCAAAGAAACTGGAATGAGTTATAGCTATATACTATGCATGCAATACTAAGGCTATGGCAAACCTGTTTCTGACAGCTGGAATCCAATTTACGGTTGCTTTGTGAGGTATATATATAGGTATTGGTATTGCCCATTGGTGCAATTGGTCATTCCAACCAATTGGTTTCAAACCAATTGTTAACCACTGGGTACAATTGGTCACTCTAACAAAAACGAATAGACCACGTTCCAGTTGGTCCAATTACGTACTAATTTACAATTGGAAATTTCCCAATTGGAGTCAACTGCTTTTTTTGACAGGGTAGAAATAACATGATTCCTTTTGGGAACATATCTAACGAACTAGAGCGAACATCTTTGTTGTTCCATTGTATGTGTGCACAGCTAAATGCGCTATATGATCTACGCTGAGGATTACTCGTGCTGTTTACGTCAATGCTGGACAGTCAATGAAGCAATTAGTCAGGTTTGCTGCACAAACCTGGCGACTAAGCTTTCTACACAATTTCATTCATTAATGCATGTTGTACCAGTTATTGTACATTGAAGGGTTAACCTTCATCTTTGGTCAAGCTTACATGTAAAACCCTACCTTCCGGTTGAAATAAAATGAAAGCTTCTATGGTCGAGCCTTGTTAAAACATAGTTACATGGAACACAAAAAATACCTTCATTATAATCAACATTCGTTATAGGCATGCATTAGTTACATGCTGGTATCGGCGAGAAACATTTCAGATTTACTTTGTTATATCCAATAATTTTAACATCTGTGCTTGTTATATTGATGTCCCAATGTATTTCAAAATTCAAGCGTCATGCGGAATCCTTAAAGGCCGCCTGCAACAAAAATTTTGGGTCACAAAAGAAGCCTACATTTATAGCGTAGCTACAGACCAAATTTCATGCAAACTCTTACGTTTGAAAAACAAGTGAATGCGAAACGAAGGGCTCACAAAAGGAGGCGTACTTGATACCAAAATATTCTGGCCCATTGTTACAATGGGCCAGACGTGACACATGACCTCCAAGGTTAGGCAAAACCTGTGGTTGCCCCTGGTGCACTGAAAAATCTCGGGGAGTCGATGTGCTGGGGCTTACACCATAGCCACTAAGCAACAGATGCATGCATTGTCTGGTTAGGTGTTATTAAAGGGCTGCTAATAAGAAATTTAAACAATTACAAACCCTGCAGATTTGCCAACATTGCTTCAGTAATATACACTACTAATTTATTACGAATTTATCTAAAGTGAAATTTGTACTAAATAAGTAGTATAACAATATTTTGAACTGCGTAAAAGCCTAGTTTAGGATAATGCAGATATAGAGGAGCCTCCATGTAAAATTTTATGTTTGAAATACGAGCAGTAGTGCAACAAAAAGCTTGCGAAAAATAGCCGTTTCTGATACTGAAACTGAAAAAAAGTTATAATAATTCCGCCATTACCACTTGCCGGAAGTGATGCATGACCTAGCACGCACAGCTCTTTGGCTTGGCCTCCGAGATAAGGTGGCACCTGGGTCACACTGAAAAATCTCGGAGGCTGCATGCTGGGACTGGCATCATAGCGACAACCACAAGGTGCACGCGTCGTCTGCTTAGGTGCTGTTTAAAGGCAGCTAACAAGAAAACTATACAATTACGAGCCATGTGGCTTTGCCACGAGTGATTCAGTGGTGCATACTACTCCTTTATAAAAAATTTAGCCAGAGTGAAATTTCATCGCAGTTGGTCTATATATTGTTGGCACTGAACCTTATGCAAAACAATGCTTGCCAGAGGCATAAAGCAGTGACAATCACCTTATGCTAGTGTAAAAGAGCTCAAAATTGTATATTACCAACAAGGCATCATAAAATACTTTGAAGAGCTGACGTGTCTTGGCATAAGAGTCTCTCAGCGAACTAACGGCGTCCATAATGAGCCACTACTATATTTTAAATGTAGCTGAGAAGACTGCGGTTAAACGAACAAGAGAAAGAGGGTTGAACTTATCAACAGTGGTTAAACGAGGAACGTCACCAAGTTTGTCAAATGAGTCATCGGCAGGTCATCAACTAAGTTATACTCTCAAATTAAGCCCATTTGACTCTCCACCACAGAGTAATTAAAAAATAAAATTGCTTGTAATGAAATTTATGTTAACTGTTTCTTAAACTGATAAAGAACGGTGTCAGCAGACCTCACTGAGAGGAATTGAGACTGACTCTTGCCTTAGCTGCACATGCCTTTGCACCCACAAAGCCCTGCGCAGTACAGCTGAGACATTTCATGTTACAGAAAGTGATGGAAGAATAGTGTATTTACTAGCGTAGGACCTGTCTTTGTTTAAGACCCACAACCCTCACTTTCGAGGCAAAAAATATTTGAAACAAGGTTTAACTGAAGATTAGATTTTGATCGCATGGCAACCGGTATCAGTTGATATTGCCGCCGAATGTTTTAAGGTTGCTAGAATATCCAACAGCATGGATTCACCGAGGACGACCATCTTTTGCAGCATGCTTATAGGTACTAGAAAGGTCGGGTGACAATGGAAGCTACGTTAAGAACAGGAGCACTGAATAATGAAGTGGAACTTTACCCACGCTGCTGGATCCTGAAAAAGAAGCTGTCTGTAGCCAGTGCTTGCGTTATTCTGTTCATCCTTCACAACATTCTCTGGAGTTTTAGTTAGTAGTCATGTCCAAATCATGTAAGAGCTACACCTTACTAAGATTCCGGAAAAAAAAAAGGGGGTTTTACACATGTTAATGCTACCATAGTCCAGTCTTGGCCCTAACCTTGAACGTTTCATAGCCACCAGCATACGTTGTCTTGCGTGCAAACACGTCGATGCCAACGTAGACATCGGTCTTGCGGCTCCCCGCGAGGCTCGCCGACTTCTGGAGCATCTTTTCGGTCCAGGCGTAGTTGAGGAAGATACCATCGCAGAGGTCGAAGAAGCACGAGTTCTTGCTGTTTAACTGATTCTGCCAGTCTAGCTTCCCGTTCGGCAGGACGCTGTCGTACCAGATGACCAGCGAACCGGGCACGGCATTGTGGGTTTCCGAGGTGACGGCCTTTAGAAACTCTTTGAGGAACGGGCCACTGTTCTTGCCCTGGAGACAAGCACGATAGTCTTAATGGAAGGCGTTTGCACCAAGAAAGTATTACATAAGGTAAGTGAGCAACTGTTTAGTTTTTTTGCGTGGCAAAGCTACACCTACGATATGAGGAAAATTGAGGTGGACTTTAGATAACCCCACACCACCTGGGGTTCTTTAAAGAGAGGCGAAATTTCATGCAGCCAATGCAGCTGGGAATCAAGCACATAACTTAAAGACACACAAAATAAAAATAATAATTTGAGCTGCGATAGTAAATTACCTTTCTCTGATGCCAAAAAGCCACTCTCAGTGTGAGAAACAGCTTGGTACACCATAAATTACTCCAGAGCAAAAGATGGGTGACAATGCTGCCTTGAAATCCCTGCACCAGCTCATCACGACGTCGTGGAATTTGATGTGGTCTAATCGGGCCTGGTTTTTCTTAAAGATGAACTACAATGTGTTTCACGAGACCCAGAGCCTAAACTTGGCAAATTTCACAAACATTTTCTAAGCCACAAAGGCCCCAAATGCAAGAAAATACATTCAAATACATGACATCACAATAACGCACCTGCACTGGAGTTTTGGCCCGAAGTTCGAAAAATAGAAGTTTGGCCAGCATTTCATCTTTTAATAATCAACCTATTACTGCGACATTAACGACAATATATTTTTGAAACAATACTTTATCAGTCTAAACCGAATTAGTTTTGCCCTTTAGTGCTACTTTAAGGATAAGAAACATAATGCCACTGAACTACCCCATTAGGTACATAAGTTAGGTTTGGTTAAGGCATTCATCTGTTATTTTTTTATTCCTTACGTCTATGTACTTCACATAACAAGTAGCTGACACTTTCATTCACCAATACCACTGTCTGGGAAATTTCACACAACACTAACCATCTCACTCTCAATGTTGATAAGCCACCCATCAAACTTGTACGCAGTAGCAACGAGGGCAAGCTGAGAGGCAACTTTGGACGTAAGGTTGGCCTCCCTGATTTCCTTGAGGATCTTGGTGCCAGGCTCTGCCTCCACAATAAAGGTACCTGGAAAGCCAGAGACAGTGCAAAAACATCGAAGCCTGTGGCGACATAAGGTCCGCTCATTTTGTAAACGCTCACCATACGTCACCTTAATGTCAAGCCAGCACATTCTTACAGTATGTCCTGGAAAACTATAAACGTTTGCTTATAAACACGTAGTAATTCATAAGTGCTACAGTTTCTTGCTTTCCGATCATACCTTTGTGCTTACTGATAATCTTTTATTCATTATCTCTGTACTTTAACATGAAGCATTCTTTGCCTCCATCTCAGCCCTTTGCGGTAGGTAGGTAAGGAGGTTCCTGTCTGGCCCTGCTTTAAGAAAAATAATTTGTGGCTGATGTGGGAATCGAACCTGTGCCGTCGAACACAGCAGACCGGTGCTTTAACCATTAGGCCACGATCGCACATATGCTTCTCCGATTCGAAATCCAGCCCGCTCTTTGAAACACTCGGCGCGTGCAACCCCATGCCACTTCATCATCTTCTTTCCTTGTGATAGCAAGCGCCTTGAGGCGCCATGTTAGGCTGCACTATATCCGGGACCAGCCCACTTTGCCCAGTACTTTCCTCATAGCAACTTATGCTACGGAGAGGCTGTGCAACATTCTACAGACTTTGCGATCACGCAAATTAATCAAGTTTTAACATTTCTTTGCCAAAGTACAAATGCCATCGTCGTTTTAACATACGTTACATGAAATAGCCATATCTGCTATCGCACTCAGTACAAGCTACAATGCGTGACTGCTTTGCCACGCGCTTTCGCATTGTAGCTCATACTGAGCGCGATAGTATGTGTGGTTGTATAACACGTAGTCACTGGTGACATCCCAATCGGTGTTTCTCTCGGTTATGCTCCTTCACTACCTATGTAGAACTCAACAATCGCCATGTCGTTGGCTTGCGTCGAACGGCTGGGGTAGAAATCACACCATTGCCGTCATACAATCTTCCACAATGTGGTTGTCACGATGCTGTTGTCGCACACACTTACGCTTGCAACCCACACACACTACTACTCAGTTCACAGGAACACGTTAGTCTACCTGGTATTGGTTTGTGGAACCCCCAAACAATGCTAGACAACCAGGTGCCTGCAAAATGATAACATAGATTCCCACAGTGCATGGAATCTACGCAATTCTTCTTTCCAGTTTTTGTGTTATTTTGATTATTTTTACTAATATGCTACTATGGTGTTAGCACGGTGCTAGTGGTGCGTATGCACCATGGAATGTTTTGTTGGGACCCTTTGACAGTATTGTTGGGTCCTGTGAGCTTGTTCCCTCTTTTGTACCACGAATAGACTTATCACTAATAAAACAAACTCGAGGTAAAAAAAAACAAAACAATGCGAGCCTCACTGTGCAATGAACGTTCATTTGCTAATGCACGCTTCATTATCAGCGCTACCACGGAGCTACAAGAGATACAGTCTACATACGGCTACTACGGCACATCAGAGCATTATCATGATGCAAGAAGCTTTCGTTTTATGGCATTAGCCATATATGAAAGAACATTTCTTGGCACAATGGTTACAAGAGACTACAGAACTTTGTGTTTCTCTGTGCCATACTAAAAAAGCTTCTTCAAACTTTGTCATCCAGCAGTGAGTTTCAAACTGCTGACACTACTGCAGCTCTCCAGACTTCTGTTCTTTGAAGGGAAAACTGATTGGTAGTTGCCCTGAGGAACATTCAATAGCCAAGACAGCCAAGGTTCACCTTTAACAAGGAGAGTAAGCCCATCGAGCTCACCTAAAACTTTGACGCCGTGTTTGTGGCCAGCAGAAATCCAGCCAGGAGGCGGGATCGTGACCATGTAGTGGGAGAAGTAGACAAAGCTATCGATCAGCTGCCAATGATGGAACCGGTAGCTGTTGTGCTTCGCGCAGCCATGGACAAACCTGTGATCAACACGGCCTTATAGTTTTCATAACCTCGGCAATATTTATTCACATGTGTTTATTCAGCTCCGCGGCAAAACTTTATTGTTTGCACCTTTGGTTTGTGAGAATGCTTGTTTTAGGCATTTCAGAATACTCGAAACTTCAGATAAGAATTTCGGACTTGGCTATTCCATTTGAATTGATTTGAAAACTCACTGTTCAAAATTGTCAAACATAAGATCATGTTCTGAATGTTCCAGTTAATGTCATAAAGGATAGGAATGCTTGCAGGAGTACAAATTTGAAGAAAACACTGAGGCAAGTTTGGACTGTTCTGAGAGATATTGCCATAGAAGATCCGTGGTTGTTGGGCGTACGCACCAGTTCCTACGTAAATGCACGGTTAACTCGCCTGCTCAATAATTTCCTGTCAGTCAATGAAAATTTGCCTTACTATTATGCAGCATATGAATTTGTTGCCTCGATTACAGCAGAGTAATTTTCATTGAATTTTAGCTTGCATTTTAATGCCATGTGCAGTGCTGTACCTAATAGTATCACACTAATCTTTTCCAGTGAACACAACATGCATTTATTGCCATATCTGGCGACGTGCTGCGCTCTCAATTTATCCGTCCTTGTTATAGTGCACCAAATTACTGAAAGTAGTTACAAAAAAAAAAAAAAAAAAAAAAAAGCTCTTTAGTTGACAGGTCGCCCAACTCTGAAGGACAGTACTGTACGCATGCACGTATAAGATAACGTAAATAATTTTTTTTTTAACTAAGCAGACTTGGCGCAATTTTTTAACATTTCACTTTGCATATAGGATCGAATGAGCAAAATTTTGGTATTCAATTCATTATTCGAAGGTCCTTTTTTTTTTTCGAATATTCGTATCCGATCGAATCGATTTAGAAGGTGTGCGTGTGTTTGTATACAGCTGCACCTAACATTCACGACGTGCATCTGATTAATTGTTTGTTGCACCGTAGCTCGATCTTGTAGTACTCGCCTGTCTTCAAGGTAGCCGCCCATCATGTCGTGGCAGAAGAGAATTTTCGGATCATTCGGTCCACCTCGCTTTACGTCCCTGAGCGGTTCCACAGTGCACAGTAACGGTTCCTTGAAGTTGAGGAGTTCATCCAACGTCTTCAGCGGGCCGATCTCCCGGTCAGTCATTGCGAACGCTCAACCACGCTTTCAGGTAGTCAAAAAGGCCACGATCCTAGTGAAATGGCCAATACGTCAAAACTCTGCACTAATCGACACTAGATCCACGGCCGCTGGATCCAGCGGCCGTGCTAGAACGAACAGTTCACGCTCAGACGCGGCACCAGTCAACTCTCCTTCTTAGCCAACTAGCTCATGCCCGCAATGAAGGATTGACAAGAAAATTCACTGGGTTACCAGGGTTTCTTCAAGAGATAATCGGAAATTAATGTTCAGGACTGCTGAGTAATGGATTTCGTGGAATGCACGAAGACGCTGCTTGCGGATTTGCGCGCGCAAGCGGGGTTTGCTGTGAACGGACGAAACTTGACGAAACCACAATACCCACTGATCCTAGTGGAGATCAGTGACAACACCGTCAACAGTACTTCAGGTTATCTTCGCCTATGTTCGTCACATGCTGTTGAAGCGATGCTGTACTCGACGTGGGCTGCTGGCATAGCTTACTGAAGCCGCTGAAGCTGACACGCTATCCAAGCTGATACGTGGAACACCGGCACCGCCACAACTGCGCTCGTGCTTTCTGTTTCGAATTCTAGTTTCGAAACTGAAAGCATGCGATCAGCGGCTCAGCTTAGAGTTGTCTCCGATCGAGACAATCCAAGCCAGAGCCAAAAGGGAAAGCGCGCGATCGCGTTTTCAGCTGTCGCGAAGCAGTTGCTGTGTGCGGGTGTGCGCCTTAGAGATAAATTTATTACAAGGGAAGAACCTGAGAGGTTGGCCAGAGCCAGTGTGCAGTTTGTTGCAGGTATCTTCTAGCTGCAGGCATGGAGCAACAAACGGCAAGGGAGGCAAACCGAATTGTTAAAAATAGTCGAAACACCTGAAGTATGCGTTCCATGTGTAAGTATGCGTGCTACCTTTTCTACTAAACCGCGATTTTGGGCGAGTTACATGTCGATACTTCGTTCGCGAAGAGCTCTCGACGACGACGACGCCCATGGGCTGAAGAAGCAACATTGTTGGTGGACGAAATTCTCGTGCGCAGCTAGTGAAAAAGCTATCTTGGGCTCCCTCCTTGATGGAGACAAAGGATTACTTTTCATGGTAGAGTCACAGTGCTCTGTAGACAGAAAGTCGCGGATATTCTGAAACGGAAACACTGCGGTTTTTTGAGCTCTGTTTCTTAAGTTGTTGGATTAAGTCTAAAATGATTCAGTGTTTCTTTAAAGAGGGGATAGATACGTGAGAGCGGCTGAGAGGTTAACCAAGTTCATGCCCAGTTGGCTACGCTAAGCTTGGGTAACGCGAAATGAAGGTAAGAGAGAGTCGGTCAGTATGCACACAGCCTCGAATCAACGTTCGCTGGCGTGTCGGAGGTGGCTGCAGAGTCCAATCGCCTTCGAGGAGTTCAGTAGTGGCCTTGTGCGTCCAAGGGTATTGACCTTTGGCCATAAAATATATTTGACAATGTGATATTCACTGGCGAGCCGGAGGTCCCATTGGTATGGAGTGCTTTATTTGTGCTATTTTGCATCTGGGTCATAAAAAAGCGAAGCACTTGCTCTTCTGGTGGCATTTGAATTGTTTACACTGGAATTGAACGGTCCTTTGACTATCCTGTGCAACTGTGAGCTATTGCCTTTCATTGCATGGCCAGTCAACTCTGGACCAACACAAACGTTGACGAGACGTCCCACCAGATGTCTTGGCAGCTGCAGGTGTGCTGGTGTTGGGAGTAAACAGCCAGCATGTAAATGTCTGCCTACATCTTTCTTTCTCCGATAATTTTGTTTCGTGGTTGGCATATTGCACAGCGAACAATTCTTTCCATTTAATTCTATTGCTATCATCTGTCTTGCTGACTTGCAAATGCGGGGGGATGGTGGTGCTCGAGCTAATATTGTGAAAAGCATCAAAAGTTGGATTGGAACAAGAGTGGAACAGATTTGTTGTATTGTACTCGCCTTATTCCTGTCTCATTATATAAAAGGTGCTAAACTTCCCTGATCTACTCGAACGAGCCTCACCATCCCTCAAACCAATGCAGACAAGCCTGCTGCAAATTCCCTTTCCTACACCCACACATAAGACGTCAACAAGGCAGAGGCAGACACCTTCCCCATGCCAGCCTGCATCCACCTTCTGTGAGGTCTCGCAGAAGATCGCCCTTTATGTACTCACTGTGGCAGCTGCGCCAACACCCATCTAATCATGTAGATATGTGGTCCTGCACTCCCTTATGTCACCTCCCTATCCCTGCCCCTGCAACAAGAATACCTGGCAGCATATGCCTTATCGTCTTATCATCACGTAAGCTTGCATATGTGGCCTGCTTATTAATCTGCTCAGCAACAATAAAGTTTTCTGTCTCTCTCTTCCTCCCTCTTCACACAACTCGAACACCACCACTGAAATGACTGTGCTCATGTCCAAAGCAAATACCGAGGAGGAAACATCTATGCACGTGCTAAACTTCTGTTCTAACTCTCGGTTTGTAATCCCCGTATTTCTTCTTTATGGGTGAGGTCCACTTTATCGTGGCATTAAGGCCACCTGGAAGAGTTTAGCGAAGCATCATGTTGGCGAAGCGCTTTATTTGACAGGTGCAATTTGTTAACCTTTGACAGCATCATTTTTCACTCACAGGCCATATGTATTCTCATGTGGGCTTCCACCTCCTTTATGCAGGAAGTTATGGCAGCTGCAACGCCTTGATGGGCGTGGAGAGCTGAAATACCCCTGCACCGAGCTATCCCTGCACGTTCGGCCTGGAGCCTTCAGTGGCCGTACCCATCAAACACAGGTGTCACTTTGTTTCTTTACGTTTACTGTCAGTTTGGAGTAAGATGTTAACAGAAAAATGATGGAGTACTGCACGGATTTCTACTTCTGCACTAGCTGCTGTGTACGATGCTGCCATGATTATAATTCATTAAAGGACATGAAAAAGTTTTTGAACACAATAACAAAACGTTAAAACGATCTGTAGGGACTGCTGCCGTAAAGATGCGAGCCACATTATTCTGCTGTATGCGACTGGGAGCCCACAATCTCGTATAAGCGATTGCTCGCTCTCACCTGATGCTTTCAAGGTCGCCTCTTATGGGTCCTGCCAATGACGCCACAGGCCTACATGACTGCCACTAGACGCCAGCGAGCCATTGAGCTATTTTCCATAATCTTTACCTATTCTTGAGCAAAAGCTATTGCAAGTATGCATAGCACTGCAGTGTTTTAGCAAACAGAAGTGGCAGTTATTAATGCTCATCCCGTCGCCACTTTTTCGTCACTCTCGGGCAACTTCTGTGCACTGTGGAAAGAATTACAAAAAAACGTGGGCAGCTTGCACTAGTGGGGCAAGGCTGGAGTAAACAGCGGAGCTGGTGATCGACTTAGCTTTTCTTCCAGGTTTTACTAGGCTTGGCTAAGTTTTGCTAGGAAATGCTAAGTGCTGCTAGACACGGTATTCCGAATCTGCTCGCCGCCGCGCGACGCGCTTCAAGATCAGCGGCTTCTTGTTCGAGTGTCCAGATCTTCTTTGGTCGTCCCATGTCAAGGCTACATGTACTCGCCAGAGTTAGAGTTTTGCTGCCGTCACAGCGGCTCCGAGCTTTATCTCCCCGGTGACGTCACGGCCAAGCTGCGCCTTCACACTTGCCGTGGCGTTGCTGATCGAAACCTGCCGAGCCGCCGCCAGAGGTGCTCGCTGCAGTCATGGACACCTGCGCGTTCGGCGTAAATGCGGGGGAAACACAGACGGCGTCGGCAGCAGCTCTGCACGTTGCCTCGTTGGTGCGGCTGCAATTTATTTCTCTCTCCCGAGCATAGCGCACATGCTCTCCTTCCCTCTCCTTAACATCCCATGTCAAGGCATCATGTGCACGGCACGCAGAGGAGGCAAAGCACACGCCTCGCCACGAGGTGGTTGCTAGGTAACGCGAGGTGATGTCATTGCCAGGCGCAGTTTCTTGTTCACACTACGCGGCCTAGCCAAGAGCTTACACCTCCGCTGTTAAAAGTAACATGCAGTAGGGAGGGTATTGCTATCTGTGCAGTCCCAGCTGTGAGGAAACATTGCATTGCGGAGAAATGGATCGTTCACATTTCCTTTGTTATTGGGTCCTTGTGAAAAAAATTTTTCGCCAGAACCCATCTCACTATGGCTGTTGTCGGTAATGCGCGTTTAGCATCGAAAGAATATAGCGACACAATGTATTGCCATCGTCGAAACGAGTTATGTCTGAAGCTTGTACTTCACTGGAACTCCTCCTTAGCGCTTGGATGGATGGATGCTATGAGCGTCCCCTTTGAAGTGGGGCGGTGGGTTGTACCACCAAGCTCTTGTTATTATTTTGCCTAATGTCTTACCTATCTTTAGATAGGTGTCGTACCCAGTGTTCTCTAAGAACACTCAGCGCCAGCTAACACCACCGCCACAAAGCTTGCGCGTGGCCTCCGAGATGTGTGGCGCACCAGTGCGTGTGAATGCTTAGAAACACGTCATGCGAAAACTGGCCTCTTCTCTCTCACTTCTTTCCGGACACGCTGCACCATCCAATGCAGTGATTCCACTCCTGCGCCAACTGCGCCAAAGTGCGCCAAATGGGATTTACTGCGCCATCCTGATACAATCGACGAAAATTGCGCCTAACTGCGCCAAACAGTCTCGGATTTGGCGGCGTCTATCGCCGACAATTGCACCAACGGGGAATTAAAACGTGCAACGCGATGATAGGGCTAGCCTTAGTTGCGAACAGGAGACTAAACAGCACTAGCGCGTGCGTCCCGAGTAAGGGGGGACGCGGCTTTCGCATCGCGAAAAATGGCTAAAAAATCGATTTTTTGAAAATCACATTTTCAATTTCTGTAACTCTTATTTTATCTGATTCCGAAATATCATCGCTGAAAACCAAGTAGAAGTGCTCTAAAAAAAAAAGTGGTCGCAGTTTCACCTGAAAGGCGAAGCATCAATTGCGATAGCAAACTTGTAGAGAGCTATACGGAGTAATGATATTAGCTTTATCAGCTGTGTAAACTTGGACATGCAGCAGCATCGGCAACACGCAGAACTGTTGTCGACGCCATCGGCGTTTTGCCCGCGTTCGCTCAAAATGCGTGCGGCGTTGGTGACTGTTGCCGGAGCCTGTGATATAAATAGGCACTTGGTGCCGCAGCTAAACGTCGCCTCCCTTCCCTCCCCCTCCCCCACGGCTTCTCGCGCGTCGGAAGAAGGTGCGTTTGCTCTACATATATGGTGATTGTAAAGGTGAAAAGAGACGCCTACTTCTGCAGCCCTTAAGCGCGCACGGCGCGGAACGCGCGTTTGTTCTCCGCCGTGCGTTCACTCCCCGTGAAAGACGCGCCCCTCGCGCCCTTTCACTCGCACATACAGCGTTCGGCGCGCGGCGCCAACCTTTCCCTTTCCCTCAAGAACCACTTACCACCGGCGACGATTTCTTCTCCAAATGACGTCATACGGAACCTCACGGCGACGCCGACGGCAGAAATCTGCTTTTGAGTGTCCATATAATTGCTATCGCAATAAAATTGTTGTATCAGCCAAGGTGCCGAAACATTTCGCAGAAATCGCGAAAAAGCGGCGTTTTTCAAGCCACGATATCTCCGGAACGGCGCAGCCGAGCGCCGCCATCTTGGACTCGTTGGAAAGCGCATTTCTCCGTCTTCAAATTTGCCGCTTCAGCTATCTCCTCCATACAGAAACAAGCACACAAAAAGCAAATGATTGAAGGTCGTGCCGGAGCCACCGATTGCCCGCGCCCGCCACGTGACTCCAGCGCGGTTCGCCATTGGTCCGGTGCTCGCTTCGCGATGGCGTCGTCTGCACCGCTTGTTGCGGTCTCTTCGCGAGCTCTGGGCGGTTTCCGTAATCTCGACTAGTATTAGCGCGGGCGCTACGTGGACATCGCAGTAGCGTGGCCGATCCCGCTTTTTGTAGATGTCTCAGACCCGCGGCTAAGCATTCGGAGCATCGGTGACGCGGATTCGCGACCTCGCTTCGGGCACGGAATCCTCGGTCACGCGGCTAAGCCTTTCGCGCGTAGGCGTCTCCGACTCGGCGATCAAGCACATCGCGCGCGGGCTTCTCGGATCCTTGCCTAAGCATTTCGTGCATCGGCGCCTCTGACTGCGCGACTAAGCACCTCGAGCGTCGACTCCTCGAGCCCGCGGCTACGCATTTCGCGCGTCGGCACATCGCTCAACGAGTCTCGACTCCTCGGACCCGCGGCTAGGCACTTCGCGCGTCGGCCCTGCGAGCGTCAACTCCTCGAGCCCGCGGCTAGGCATTTCGCGCGTCGGCACCTCGGAAGGCGCGACTAAGCTAATCGAGCGTCGCCTCCTCAAGCCCGCGGCTAGGCATTTCGCACGTCGACACATCGCTCATCGAGTGTCGACTCGTCGGACCCGCGGCTAGGCACTTCGCGCGTCGGCACCTCGAGCGTCGACTCCTCGAGCCCGCGGCTAGGCGTTTCGCGCGTCGGCACATCGCTCATCGAGTGTCGACACCTTGAGCGTTTATTCCTCGGACCCGCGGCTAGGCATTTCGCGCGTCGGCCCCTCCGACTGCGCGATTACAGAGCGTCTATTATTTGGACCCGCAACCAGGCATTTCGCGCGTCGGCACCTCGTACCCGCGACTTAGCACATCGTGTGCCGACTCTATTATCGTAATGCCACGATATCTCGTAACAATACCTATCTACCACCCCTTCATAAAGAGAACCTCATCATGAGCTCTGCTCACTAGACCACTTGGGCTGGCACAGACACCTGGCTGCAGAAGTGAGGCATCATACAAAAGTACAGGCTGGAAAGCACCTAGCAGCTGCATTGCTGCCTATCTATCAGTGACTCTCCTAACCTCCATGTCAATGGAAGATGATTCAGAAGGCTGCTGAGAGCCTTCATTCAGTAACATGGTCGATTCTACAAAAAAAAAGAAACAATGCCTCACTGACTGCACTAGAGACTGCTATCAATGAGGCAGTCTGCAGGTACAATGCTAGAACTACTGTATATTTATGCCCACATAGTTCTGCACCTCACTTGGTTTGAAACCCAGGCACCATGCTCTTTGTAGAGCAGCAGTAAAGAATGCCATACAAACTTGAAAAACGCAGAACAAAGGCACAGCAGCCCAGAGGCCACATGATGCGGGAACGGTCCCACATTTGCGACGCAACAGCGGTGCTACCAATGCATTGGGTACTATGGGAGCTTAACAGCCGGGAAGACGCAGCGCCCGGGAACGTAACAGCGGGGTTCTACTGTCGCTTGTTTGAAGCGAAGCATGACATGTGATTATAATAACTGCATGCCGCCAATGTGTCCATCATTTCTGTTTATGGATATACGGAATGACATGACACGATATCAATTTGTGTGTGTGTGTGTGTCGCATGTACACTCGTTTTTTTTTAAATACTTAAGGATGTGAAAAATCAGCTGCTCCAAGCTGCTCCCAAATGCCAAATTGTCTGCTCCAAAGTGCTCCAAAATGAAATTTCTGATGCTCCAAAAATTGCTCCAAATCAGAAGTCCGCAGTAGCATCACTGATCCAATGGCTTCCGAGACGATATGCATGGCATCCCAGTGGAACATACGCAGTGACCCCTAGTTGGCGCGAGGTTCATTGAAGAGCGACACATACCCAGTGCAGTCATGATGCAGCTCGCTAAAGTGTTCATGTGAAATTACGTTCATTGAAAAGTGGCGCATACCCATGTGCATGTGTGGCGCAGCCTGCTAAAGCGTCGGGTTGCTGTCCTTGAAGCATACTGGCGACATGGGTTCGATTCCGCTGCGCGTGGAAGAAATTTAAGGAACCTTTTTCGGCATTGTAGAGCGGCACACATCCTCCGTGGGACATACCTAGTTACCCAAGTTACACACCATAAGTTGTCGTACGACACCAGCCACTGGGACGCCCACTTCATCTGCAGGTGACCTTCTCCTTCTCTGCTTGTTGGGTTGAGCCGTTGGTAATGTCAAAATCCACACTGTTAAGACGAGCTGGTGCAGGTACTTCAAGCCAATGTTGCTACCCGCCTTTCACTTTTGTCTCTCTTCTGACACACCAAGTCTCCTCATGTGGTTAAGAGTGGCCCCTTATGCTATTATGCAAGTGTAATTTATCAATACAGCTTAACTTAATATTTCTCTTTGATGTTTCATTAGAGAAAACGGAGCCTTTTAAACGGGCATAAGGCAGAAGCTTGTGAACATTGTTCATTGTGAAAGAGCAAAGTTACACTTGGGGACAATCGAAAGACAAGGAAGTGTTTAAAGTGACATCAGTGGAAATTTCAACAGCGACGCCACGTCGGAAGTCATTGTGACATTATCTTTGAAGTACACAGTAGATTCAGCAAAGAAAAAAAAATTTCTCAATGTTTAATTTGGCATGGCTGAAGGCCTTAAACTTTAAAATTTGTTAAAGCGTGTGAATTTCCATGCTTATGGTAGTAACTAATGCTGGACCTGGACCAACAACTAGAATGCCCATTGGCAATGTCGTGTCAGCAGGCTCAAATTATACGACTGTAAGCGTTTCTATTATGTTTTCAGGGCAAGCGTGCATCATGATCAGACTGGCTCAAGACGGTGAGTGTTCTTAATTGAAGTGAAAGGTGTGGCTTAAACAGACACTCTGATATTTTCCTCCCAGACAGCAAATGATGCTGCCTGTGAAACCATTCCATTGTAACAGTACATTGTACTTTTTTATTTTGCTGTATAAAGTTTGTTACTGTTGTCAATTCATGGCTCCTTTCTCTGCTCAACAACTGGCATATGCTGGGCATTAGGAGACTAACTTTTGCCACCCAACACACAGTGAATACTTTAGAGGAATACTGACATAATGGGGATTGTATAAACTTGTGCGCTTCTGGTATGTAAGAGGAAGACACTTGACAAGTGTGAAAGTTGGGAAACAGTTATAAAATACCAAAGTTTTATACTGAAGTTGGTCTCAATATGCCAGACTCATCATCATCCAGAACTATCATGGCACCAAGTAAAATTTTCCAATATTGTGCAGCAATAAAGCTCGGTATGATGATGTTGTCATTAAAGGACTGCCATCTGCATTTCTTATTGCCGCACTTGCGTGTGCAAGCCGTGGCTGTTGCAGGAATGGAGTGACCCAGTGTATCACGGCATCGCGATTCAGTAAATACCTGGGTACCAAATTTGGTCTGTACAAACTGGTTGTCACCCTGGCTATCAAAACTAGTTTGTAGAAACCAGTATAGAGAAAATTATTCATTGTGCTTTCTTATGGTGTTTGGAGGATTCAAATCTTGTAATACAAACAAGATGATGACAAAGTGAAACTGTCAAACCAGTACTCCTTCAAAGGAGTACCAACGTTAACTGTTTGTTTCTCGGCTTTGATGCTTCGATGAGTAGCGGCTGTGCACCCACTAATCACTGCAACAAATGAAATTGTAGGCTTGTGCAAGATGTTGGCATGCCATGCCATGGTGGTCTATCCTGCTCAGAACACAGTAGGGCATGTGTGAAATTCTAAAAATGTGCTTTCCCACCTGTCTAGTTTGACCCGTACAAGATAGCAGACGTCGCCCTAAAACTGCATAATAAGCAGCAGCGCATGAATCGGTCGAGCCTTTATGTCTGTCACCAAATCTTCCTTTCTACATTCACGAGAGACTGTTTCCAAGCCTGCCCTCGCCTCATTGGTGCTGTGATTGGGCAGGCAGGCACTCATCTTGTGGTGGGGACAACCTAATATAGTGTGGAAAATCCTGCTTCCAGTGTTTTGCATATGCCCTATCGGGTGCCAACAGCCAACTTCCAAACATTGCGAGTCCACACTGCCATGAGGTTTGAGCTCCGAAGCCAGATCTCTCCTGCCTTTTTCTGACACGGCCACGAGTGTGAGCAGGGTGTCGGCAACCTTGGGAGCGGATGAAATGACTGCAAACAGAATTGGTGCCGATTCACAGTGGTGGATGAACAGTAGTGTGTGAGAAGCGCGGTAATGAAGAACACACAAACAATAGCAGCACCTTATTTTACACCGAAACTGGCCAGGTGTATAGAGAGCAGGTGCGGCCCGAAATTTATGTGGGTGAAGGAAACCTGTTGTTGCCCGATGAATGCACAGTCCCTTGTGAGATCATGATTAAGGTAAACACAACAGGTGTAATGCTCGTGAAAGAGAAGGAAGGGGCAGCCAGATTAATTATGATTGATTAAATGGAGTGTTACAGTAGAGTCGATTTCATTATACTGAACCCGCTGCGGTAGCTTAGTGGCTGTCGTGTTGCGTTGCATGGTGGTCACATTTCAATGGGAGCAAAATGGAAAAGCATTTGTGTACTACAATTTTGGTGCACGTTGAACAACCCCAGGCGGTCAGAATTAACCTGGAGTCTCCCACTATGACGTGCCTCATAATGGGGTAATGGTTTTGGCACGTAATGCCTCAGAATTAGTGTTTTCTTTTTTTATATAGCGAAGCTGAATTTGAGATCAAAATATGTACATTATTACAACATTCATTATAAGCCTATATTTGTTATGTTCAGATATTGGTGAGAAACATTTCAGATTTTACTTGGTGTATAAACGGGAATATAGGTTGGTCTCCAGTGGAATTGGCCAGACGACTACTCACAATGTCCTAAAGACTGCAATGCAAGACGAGAGGCCACTTTAGCTGCTGTTTTAGGGGGAAAGTCTCAACCTAGATTCTGGTTTATACATTAAAAAATGTCAGTTTCGCCCTAAGGGCGAAGCAATGAATGCGATAGCAACACAGCAATGTCATACGAAGTAAGATGAGCGGCTTTGGTAGCAATATGAATTGTAGTAAACATGAGCTGATTAAGCAAGCAGGTGTGCTGATAATATAGGTTGGTCTCCAGTGGAATTGGCCAGACTACTCACAATGTCCTAAAGACTGCTATGCAAGACGAGAGGCCACTTTAGCTGCTGTTTTAGGGGGAAAGTCTCAACCTATATTCTGGTTTATACATTAAAAAATGTCACAGTTTCGCCCTAAGGGCGAAGCAATGAATGCGATAGCAACACAGCAATGTCATACGAAGTAAGATGAGCGGCTTTGGTAGCAATATGAATTGTAGTAAACATGAGCTGATTAAGTAAGCAGGTGTGCTGCGGCGTAAGTAGACCGACATGAAGAGACTCAATGACCACGAGAAGGCGCGTGTGAAGCGGTGGTGTTGATGAGAAGCGCTTCCCGAGGGCAGCGCATGCGAAGGGACACACCTGTAGCGCTGCACTGCCGATCCGGGCAGCATTGCATGTGTAGCGTGCGTTGGAAAATGTGGCCCGACTTTTACTAACTGAATGAACAAGCGTTGTGTGAGCGCGCACAAACAAACATGAATAGATCACACTGAATGACTGCAGACGACTGTCAAAACGCTGGCAGCAAGCGCATACGCCGCAGCGGGCGAAGGTGTGTGTGGTCTATCGCTTCAACGGAAACTGAGCGGCGAATGCACAGCGCATAGAAAGGTCAGAGCCGTGTGGAGATAAGAGACGGTGCGGGCGAGCGACGAGCGCGGTTGTTGGCAGAGTAGAAATGCACTATTAATCTAGCTTTATCCTTGCTCGTTTTATTGAAGCAGACTACTACAAACAAACTACACAGATAGAAATTTATTGCAGTTGGCTACTGCATGCGGCCGGGACTGCCATTGCTTCTTATCATTGGGCGATAACTTCGGTGGCACATCGCTTCCGCTTTCACTAGTCGCTTTCGTCGCTTGACATCGAGATGTCGAAAGTAACTGGGCCGTCTGCCTGTCCGGTATTCATCGCGGTACTTTTCGCTAGCCATTCCTGCAGTTTCTCTTCAGTCTCTGGTCTGCCTGCACTGTCCTCATCACTGGACGCTTCCGCATCAGAGTCCTTCGCCGCTTTGCTGCTGGCTGCGCCGTCTGGCCGCTTCAGGACAAGTTCCCCCACGAGGAATGCGTTCTGCTCGTGGGAACCAAAGGCCATTCCAGTTTCCTCGAGAACCGCAGAGCCTGTGGCATCCTTGACATGGTATTTCCTGTAAAACAAGATGCCATGTGCTTTAGCACCTCGCACCTCAAAACACCACAAGTAGGTGGGGGTTACAGTACAGGCAGCGGGGGGCGAATGCTTCATCTGCTTCTCGCTTCAATGCATCGCAGAAAATCCGAGATTACGCAACCTCCAGTACCAAACGTGCGGGAAGACAGCGCACACGATGCCGTCTCGGCACACCCACTCTGCACACGTGTCAGATTACCTTTAAATTGGCTCACGGGCTGCATATGCGCAGTCACCGCTGCTGCGCTAAAAAAAGTCACCCGCCAACCTGACCCCCCCACCCCTTGCCCCCCTCTGCCTGCAGTCGCGCGCGCCTTGCGTTACCACGAGCTAGCTCTCCCCCCCTTTCCCTTTACTCGTGTGGGAAGACAGCACTCGTCATCAAGCCACCATCCTTCCTGGCTCACCCTCGCACACACGCTTTCACTCACACCCAAACCATACAGTGCGCAGTAGGATCTTATTGCACTTGGACTTTATACGAAACATGACGTTACCTCGCTTGCGCAATTGCTAATTTTTTTTTTTTTTGTACCCGTGCGCAATCGTGCGACACGTGATTGGAAAGGTGTGTTCGCATGCAGCCGCTTGTAATTCAACCAGTTGGCCATCTGCATCTCTGGAAGTTTTCATTTGTTGCCTCGGTATTCCTTCGCTGCGGCAGTGGAATTTCTTTATATTGGAGTCGTGTATAAACGCCATTCTATATACGTGGTGTTCTAGGGACAAGAATTTATAAAAAGTTTGTCGTAATTGTTGTTTGTTTGTTATGTTTGTTATGTAAAGAATCTTGTTATATTTTAAGTTCGTTATATCGAGGTTTAACTGAACATCAATTTTGTCTGCTTTAAGTGTGCTATAAAGCTATTAGAGGCAGCTTAACAGAATTGTGATACCATTTTCATTGCTGAGTTAGAGTTGTAAGCTTGATATCATTTGGTATTCTGAAATTTTGCTATTTTTAACTAGAGCACTGCACGGGCCTGATTTTTCGGCCCGAGCCTGGCTCGGGCTTGCTTTACGAGGTCCGAGCCCGGGCCCGTGTTACTGGGCCCGGCCCGGGCTCGGGCGTTCATTACTAAGCTTAGCTGGGGCCCGCGTGTGCATGACCAGGCCCAGCCTGTAAGAAAAAAATTCTTTTTTTTTACTTGAAGATTGTACCGTATCTGTCAGCCTCACCTTCTCGAGGTGTAATTAGCTGCAGTATATTAGCAATAAAAAACCGAAATCTTTGTTTCTACCACGGGAACATCAGTAATCCGGCCCATTGCCTGTGCTGCTATTTTTCCGCTGGTGCGCATGCACTTACCTTGATTTGTACGATATGGTTCTATGATGTCATTTAGCATGCAAATATACAGTGTGTTTCATTTTAGCTAACCCAAATTTTTAAAAATTGCCTGTGGCAGATAGCACAATTATAATGCTTGATCTAAACTACTCGATGAGGCGGCCAATACTTCCATGAGAAATCAAAACGCCTAATTGAAGAATTACCATAATTACGCTAAGTAACTTCTTAATTATTTTACAGGCACATCTTTCTATCTACGAATTATAGCAGCCGAGTTCGCAAGGCGTATCCACTTGGAACGAATTCTCAGGACTAAACCAGTTTCGAGGTAATATTCAAGGTGTCCGACGAAATCAATCAAATCTAATCAATTTATTGTCCAGTTTACATGCTGGACGGTCATTTTGGACTAAAAGCTACATACGTAGCTTGACGTGACCCAAAAGCCCAGGCAAGGCTATAGTACAGCAAACAGTGTGCGCACAAGTACAATAATTCAGATATATTTCCAGCTCTCGCTGGAATTCCTCATGGACGAAATAGCTATGAACGGAATATTTCCGTCACGGCGAGTTAACAGAATTGGAAAAAGTTTTAACAGAATGCATTTTAAACAACACTACAATAGCAATACTAGCTATACAAAACAACGCAACACCAGCTATACAACATAGCATGAGACTGAATTTTACAAGATTAACATTTGCTAAGAAAACGAAAGAGGTTGTACATTATATACTCCATACACAAAGGCCGAATAATAATCACACCAGATACATTACAAGCGAACAAAGTATGATCTGAGTTCTTTTTCATACTGAAATTATTGACATTTTTGTATTTGTTCAAAGTGAATGGTAGGTTATTTATTAACGACTGATGCTTATAGAGTATTCTGAAGTGTGGAATTGACCATATCTCAGGATTTCTTGCGTTCGCATTAATGCGACGACGCTCTAAGGAGGCTAATTGTTTTATGCTAATTCTGACATGGATGGCCTAATGGATGGTCAAAATGCCTAATTGAATAATTAACATAATTATGCTAATTAACTGTTTAATTATCTTACGGCACATCTTTCAATCTACGAATTATAGCCGCTGAGTTCGCAAGGCATATCCACTTGAAACGAATTCTCAGGACTGAACCAGTTTCGAGATTTTAATTTTCAATCTGTCCGACGAAATGCATGGGCGTTCCAGTTAACTTTTTGAGAAAAACGCTGTTTTATGCATTGAAGCACAAAAGTAACTGGCCTTAACGCTAAAATAATGCCATAGTATCGACACTGGTAATAGTGCTATCGCAAAAGCAGTAGCATGGGGAAATGGTTTGCGGAGCGGTTCTTTGTATAATTTACTTTTCCTTGCGCGGAAACAATTTGTTTTTGTGGAAAAGAAAAAAAATTTACGTAGCTTGCACTGGCGGCGCAACGCTAATGAGACAGTGGAGCTGATGGGCACCTAGCTAGTCTGGCTTTTGGGCTAGGCTAAGCACTACCAAGTCAACCCCAGCATTCCCGGAATTTATTTATTATTGATTAATTATCGATTAGCTGTTGATCGGCTATCAGTTGTCTATCGCAAGATATTGGCCACATATTTGGGCTAGGCTAAGCACTACCAGTCATTCCCAGCATTTTCTGGAATTTATTGATTATTGATCTATTATCAACTAGCTACTGATCGGCTAGCAATTGCTATCGATGGCTGACTAAATAGTCCCCACCATTTCTAGCTAGACTTATCCAGGCTCAGCTTCGCCAGTTCACAGCCGTATGTGCCACTGCACATGGACCCTTTCCGCACTGCTGCCAGGATCCGCCCACATTTTTGATTCAGCAGACACATTATGCCCGCCTCAAACAGCTCCGCTGTTAAAAATGAGAACTTCATCTGTTTTACTATTTTCTTTGGTAAGATATACTGTCAAGAGAGCGGTGTGGATCAGAGAACAAACGGGGATAACCGATATTCTAGTTCACATTAAGCGGAAAAAATGGAGCTGGGCAGGCCATGTAATGCGTAGGATGGATGGACCATTACGGTTACAGAATGGATACCAGGATAAGGGAAGCGCAGTCGAGGACGGCAGAAAACTAGGTGGGGTGATGATGAAGTGGGTGATGATGATGAAGATGATGATTTGCAGGCACAAATTGGAATCGGCTAGCGCAAAACAGGGTTAATTGGAGATCGCAGGGAGAGGCCTTCGTTTTGCAGTGTACATAAATATAGGCTGATGATGAGGATGACAGTCATCTTGCACGTGTCGCTTCAGCTTGGCACAGAATGCATTGAACCATGCAATGCATAACAGTCGCGTGTGCTCGAAGGCCTACTTAGGCCCGTGGCTTCAAGCCCGAGTCCGGCCTGGGCCCACGGCCTCAAGCCCGCGCCCCGCCCAGCCCAGGCCCGCGGCATTAAGCCCGGGCCCGTGCAGTGCTCTATTTTCAACTATATTTGTTAAAAAATAAACCAAAATAAAAGATTCCCTTCTGACAGTCACTGTATTTTAACTTCTTTTAAGTACAACATACCATCAATTTTGGTGCAGTGGTTTCCGAGAAAAATGATTTCTCCTTTCCAATGTATCTAAATAGGAAGAGCCTCCAAGCTAAAGCTTTCTTTTATGAGGGAAGAATGGAGCTGGGCACGGGGCCATGTAATGGCGCAGGGCAGGTAACCAGTAGTCTATGGCACTAGTTACACCAGAACTGGCGTGGCAATATTAAGGAGGATTTTAACACCAAGATGTTAAAGGAGGAGCAGGCGACTGATAGGAGAAGAACCACAATACGAGCCGTTCCAACTTGCACTGAGGATACAAAAGAACATGTGCCACAGTGCAATTAGGCAGGCGCTTGCCCTAGAATGCACATTTTCTTTGTCCTTTGAATCCTTAACGAGCTCAATATCGAAATGACTGCACAGTGCAAGAGACAAGGACAGAAGAAAGGACACAACACAGGCGCTGTCCTCTGTGTCCTCGGTCTTTTGTGCTGTGCAGTCATGTCGATATTGAATCACCAACTTGCCCAAGCTTCCACTTTATCACATAAGCTGTGCCATGTCAGCCTGTATTGGAGATGAATTGAATAATTCTGACCAAGATGCTAACATATATACATATGTATTATTTTTTTTTCTGAATTGAATATAGTTCTGACCAAGATGCTAACATATATACATATGTATTTTTTTCCACGAACCTTGTCAACCAAAGGGTTGCAGAGCTACCCGGGTCGCCTTGGGGGTTGTTGGAAATGTCGCGTTTCACAATGTAGTTGCCTCCCTGAGGCACGGTGATGATTGATCCTATGGACAACTCTTCTCGCTTGCCTGTCGCATCCCTGACTTTCAAAATCAGGTTGATGTCGTGCCCTGCTAGACAGCTCGGCGTCTTGTACGTGTAGCTGACGCACAGAGAGCCCAGTGGCAGGTCACAGCCAAACAGCCTGCGGAAATTTGTGAGGACTTGTACAGCGCAGTCGAACTCACACAGCTGTAGCTGCACTTATGATAGCTGAACTTGATAGCTTAACCTTTTGTTACAGGTTAAGCTATTAAGCTGTAACAGGTGAACTTACTGCGATAGCTGTTGTGTTAGCTAAACATGTGGTGTCTGAACTTGTAGGTACCGGTGCCTGGCATCATCAAATGACCAATGGGGTCAACGCCTGCCTCACAATATGATGAGCTGCAATGTTTATCAAACGTGATCACGACTTGACACTCTGCATTATTTTGATGACAGTAGAAATGGCTCTCAGATCAATTTTTTCTATTGAAGCTTTTTCTTCTTGCTTTTTTTGCTTATCTGCGTGCGTGTGCAATTAATCGGTGCTTTTGCACCAGTGGGTTCCTACGTAGCCCCTTTTGTGGTGTTCGAGTGTCTATTGCATTCTACTGCCGAGTAAGAGGTCGTGGATTCGATTCCCAACTGCGGCAGCCACATTCTAATGATGGCAGAGTGCAGAAATTATCATGTACCGTATTTTCCGGTCTATAAGACGCAACCCCTCAAAACGGCACTTTTTCCGGAAAAAATGTATATAAGTTGCACCGGTGTATAAGACGCACCTGTTCATTCGGTAAGCGATTTCAAAAATACAGTGACATTTCACTCCGTGAACGCGGGTCACGCGCAAGCGTATTGGTGCCATATATTTCCACCCCAGGCGCATTTCTGCCGTCGTGGTTGCCGCGATGTACCGTATCAAGTCCAAGGGCGATAACATCGTCCCCGCGCGCCTTATGCTGTATGTGCGAGTGAAAACGTGGGACGGTGAGCTGAATCACGCGCAAGGGAGGAAAGCGGGAAGGCGGCACGGGGGGTGGGGCGCTTTTATACTCTGGTAGCAACTGGCGCGCGCTGTATCTTGTCAGAGATCTGCAGATGCGACGACTTCGGCATCGGTCGACTCGCGGTCGGCCTGCCGCCGCTTGCGTTGCTGCTCCATCCTTCTCGAATGGCACTCGGGAACTCGATCACGAGAAGAACCCAGCTCCTCGATATCGCGCACAGAACCTGTAGCAGTTAAGTCAACCAGCGCGCTTCGCGTGGCTATAACATCGAATCCGATTTTGACGGCGGTTTTCCCGAAAAACAGAAAACGTATATACGACAAAAAATTCAGAAAAAATGCGTCTTATACACCGGAAAATACGGTACTTCATTTTGTAAGTACCGTATTTAAAAAATACCCTGGTGGTCGAAACGAACGTGACACCCCAACTATGGCATCTCCTATAGCCAAGGTGTTGCTCAATCAAGTGCAATCAATCGATCAGTTACTGCGGCATTGATCTTAATTCTGTTTCAGCATCCAGCATGCAGAATTGAGCTGCTTCATTATATTACTAGAACAGGAAGTACGCATTAATCATTTCAGCTGGAATCGCATTATTTAACTTCCTGCAGAAGTGTAACAATTCAATTTTGCAGAAGAATATTTTACAGAATTACGACACACGCACCAGTGAAATGCTACCACGTGTAATACATCAAGGGGCTTCCGCACATGCATTCACCCTCTCGCATTCTTCATAAACTGCCTAAAAAAAATTATTTTATTTTGTTAAATTTTTTTCCCCCAGGTATGTAACTTTGTTGAACCTGAAGAAGCTGCCCCAAATAATGTTAGAAACAAACACTTAGGGGTCTTGTGAAAACATCTGGTGTTGACATTATTCCAATTAGAATTGTGCCGTCTTATTTTTTTTTTTATATGTATAACTGGGTGACCTCACATCAAAAAAAGAATTAACTTTTTCAAACTGTGTACTAATACCTCGAGACTGAAAAGGTTAATAAAAAGCACACTGAATATTTCACAGAACTTGATTTTAACAGTGCAAGATTAATAACAGCATAGATCTTCCAGTTCTTAATTTTGCCCAAGCTATTGTGCATTACAAAGGCTGCAACATCAGTCATCTTTATTCAATTCAAGTACATTTTCGCATTACCAATCTAGTGGACTAGGATGGAAGGGCTGAAAACAGAGACAGCATTGATGTCTGGTGATGTAGCGAAAAAGTAAAATCGACTATAAAACGGCACTTTCCTTGACCACAGTTACAGAATAAGATCTCTGCACTAAACAGTATCTTCAATCGACACACCTTTTTTTTTTCTGTCAGCTTAGCCATTTTGAGCACTTTTTAGCAGGCAGTTGAACAAGGACAAGTTTCATCTTGTCGGTCACCCGGTTATCACGGTCATCAGTCGGTTAACACTCCATAGAAAATACTCAAAGCATGCCCGGAGTTTGGTGAAAAGCTTCAGAATTGCTGTGCTTTAGCTACCAGTTTAATGATGAGTTTACCTCGGGGCTGTTTACACAACTGTCCCAGTAGTACTTCACTAAAACAGTAATGCTATACTTCAATAACCACTAGAGGGAACTTAAGCCAGTGTCTATGGCATCTGCAAGCTTGGCAGTTAAGTCAGTTTAAGAATGATGGTTAGTACATTGATTTGCCTAAACTTATTCCTTTTGGCTTAGAACAGCTTTGCGACTTTGCAAATTGATCACGTTTAACAAAATAGTGCGTTATAGGTGCAACAATTTAGAATGATAATGCTTTTTTCATAGTCTTATTGGCCTTTCTGCCTTTACAAAAAATAGGATTACTTCGACATTCCGGCCAATGAGGTCATATAAAGCATAGTAAATGACGCCAAAACAATGTCCGAAGCTGCTAGTACAAAGACTAGGCTAATCAATGTACTAACGAGGGTCCCGTTGCAATCTTGAGACCCTCGCCTGTATATTTTATATGCTGTAATTAACTTGTAATTATATAAATAATAAACATTGATTGATTGATTAACCATGATTTGCATTGTAGCTGAACAGTCGCAGCACCTGGCTTTCCTGTAATAATTTCAGTACTGAACGATGCCATAAACCACCCTGATCTTTGTATTGAGGCACCACAGATTCACCTGAAGTAAGGGATGACAGTGGAACCTGGCGCCTGTTTTGGATCGTAAGCCAAACGGAGGCAGCCACCGCCCTTGTACGCCTCTGCCGTGTGCACCATGGCTGACCCTCCGCCCCCGCAGAGCATCATTCCCTGGTCTCGGGGCTGGAGCTCTTGCCTGGACAGGTTGAACCATGGTGCCGACATGACAGCCTGAAACGCGAGCAATGAACTTTTGCAAATTAGCATACCGTGTAATGAATTCAACTTTTTTTCAGATAAACCGAATATATACGAACTGCTGATGTGACAATCTGAACACATTTGCCGAACACTTCAAAAGCTTGTATACTGTTATGACTGTGCACTTTGAAGATGATTCCAATAAATTCTGGAAGGCATTCACCACTAAAATGTTCACATTGAAATTTACCCGAAAAGCTCTAAATCTTGGGTCCCTTACGTCGAAGTCATGAGACTTCTTTTTCTTAGTATTGTTTATATATTTTAAAATTTAGTCGCAACCAACACATCAGCAGTAGAATTTGAACAGCTACCATGCACTACCACTGAATTCTATGGCAGATGCGATAAGTTTTTTTTAATTCTAATCCCCAACAGCGACCAAGAGCCGTCCCCTTTCTTCAAATAAAGGCTTTATTCATTCATTCGCTAATTTTGGTTTCATTGAGTCCAGTCACCTGACTTTTTTTTATTTGCTTATTATTGTTACTGTATTGCTACTCGAAAATAGGTCAACTGCGAATATAGGTTGACCCCTTTATATTGAACTGACTGAAAAATAAAAAAATTATAATTCAAATATAGGTAGACCACTATCCTTTTTGAAACACTAAATACTTTTGACATGACACCATAAGCTCAGTTACTAAATCTCGCTAGTCGATACCACAAGCTGCATCCTCCTCAATCAACTTCCTGAGGAGTCAACCTCGCAGGATGCTTTGCCGGCGTCCTCAGCATGCCAAACGACGTCGTCCTCGGTGCCATCGAGTGCGTTGGATATGCAGCATTTCTTAAAGCCAGTCTCGATAATTTACAGACTGACCTTACGGCGGGCGCGACGGAGGAACTCTGTTAGCTTGACACTTTAGCTAACTTTGTTCACAAATAATAGGCCGGTAGCTCACTTTGGGTAGCGTTATCGAAAAAAAAGGTCTACCTATATTTGAATAAATATGGCACTTTCAAATTTAGTCACGCCGAACATATCAGCCATAGGATGCAGAGGTTAAGTGTAGTGGTTGCGCAGTCCACCTCTGCATTTCCTGTTTTAGTGGCGAAGTAGAGAAAACTCATTTCAAAATCACGGCCTGTGGCTCCGAATGTAGACCCATTCCCATAGGTTGTAAATATTTATCTCGCTTCACTCGAAAAAAAAAAAAAAAGTTTCACTCGATGCCTGCACTTCAGTGTTCATAAAGTGAGCTAAAGACGAGGACGAAAGGAACACAAATGATTGTCCTTTGTGCTTCTTTTGTCTTCGTCTCTAGCACATATTATGAACACTTCCAAGATGAACCAACTCGTCCAAATCGAGGTATTGTTGCTGCACTTCAGTTATCAATTGGCAGACCTGGCCTTGCTTGTACTGGCTGGTGCCAAATCCCTGGCAGAACGTGGTGGACAGGGGTAGTGTCTTGGCGCGCCACTCTGAGCTGCAGTCATCCGGTAGGGCCCACAACCTGCATCAAGATAACGTAATGCACAGTGAGAACAGAAATAATAAGTAAAAGGCAGATGAAGGAACGTTTCATAATTAACTCTTCAGGGTGCGAATTTCCTTTTTGAAGTAAACATTTTGCTACCGCGGTAGCAATTATACAGACAGTCCAGCAGTTTACTTTGCATCCAATGTAGGTAGTATGTTTGTTTATATGTTTAGACGTGAGTTTATAACATATACCGGGTGCGTGAGGTATTTAACACAATGTTGGCTTCAGGCAGAGAAGAATATCTCCAGCAAACATACATATTTTCACCAAACTTTGGGAAATACTTCTCTTACGGTTTATTTTCACAATTACTCAATGAATCCGCCATCTGCAGCAATAACCGATACAGTTCTGCTTCGGAAACAGCTGCATGCACGGATCAGGTGGTCCTTAGAGATGTTAGCCTTTAAGTCAGCAATGGCGGCCTTCAGAGAGTCTTTTGTAATATGTGGTTGTTTGTTAGCATCTCTTTCAACGACACCCCAGACATAGTAGTCGAGCGCATTTAAATCTGGAGAACTAGGAGGCCACGAGTTGGTAGTGACGTGATCGTAGAAGTTGTCAGTCAGCCACTCCTAGGTGACGGAGACAGTGTGGGCGGGAGCCGAATTTTGCTGAAGAACATAAGTCTTCCTTTCGAAACAGTCTCTATCCAGGGCTTTAGAACGGTGGCAAGCACCTCCACGTGCGTGGCAGCACTAACGCGCAGTCTTTCTGCAAAAAAGTGTGGCGGCATGACGTCACCCTCGTTGCAGACGACGGCTAACACCATCACAGACGACGGAAATTTTGTGCGCATCACTGTAGGCACCTCATCAGTGCTTGCGCAAAGCCACCTGTCGTTACGGCAGTTAACTTTTTGGTCTACTTGAGAGAAATTTTGAGAATGCAGACCCAGGTTACAAAATATAGTCTAAAAAAAAAACTTAAAAACTGAGATTCAACAAAGAGAGGCGCTCTAGCCTCTTATCTGAAACAATGAAGATCACAGCTTCCAGAACTTACAGACACTGGTTCTCCGTGAACTTCTTCTTTTCCTGTTTCTCAACGACCCAGCCGGCACCAAGTATGGCAGCGGACAACCCATAGCCACGGACAATTGCAACAGCCTGAAATGAAATTAATAATTTTGGGCATTGGGCTTGTGAAGTTGGCGCATTAACGTGGAAGCATCGGCTAGTTGTTTATTCATACTCAGGCAGGAATGGCACCAAGGACACAGATAAAGCGAAAGCACATAAATAAAACATTGGGCTGACTGACAACCGATTTATTTTTGTGACAGACAAGCATTTAAATATGCTGGAACACTTAGTCAAAGACATGAAAACATAAAATGAGGGTCTGGTGGCAGCCACCAGCGATGGTGCATGCGTGCGCAAACTTATTACGAGGTGCATTGGCTGCGTACATGCACTCTTGCATGTGACTGTTTTCTGCCCAACTTTTTGTCTTGTCATGTTCTCATGCCTTTGACGAAGCATTCCAGCGTACTTGAATGTTTCTCTGTCGCAAAAATAGAACAGTTGTCATTCAGTGCAATGTCGTTTCCTATGTGTCACTTCACTTTGTCCGTGTCCTTAGGGCTGTTCTCGCCTGAAGTCAGCTTATATTAAAGAATGCCTCACTTCACATTCACTAGCCACCAAGCATGGTACTCTGCACTGAGTCAAGAGGCCCTGCAACATTTCTTTCGACATTGTGAGTAAGCCTGTCCAGTTGCTAGACTGACAACTAAGCTGCCAGGAGCTTCACAAGTTCATAGCCCCCTTAAGATATACGTTGTAATGGTGGATACATGCAATACATACGAACAAACACTAAAATGTATTGTGTTGCAGTCTGAGGACAATTGAACATGCAATCACGGAAGACAATCGTACAGCGTAGTCAAATCAAATTGTGAGGTTTGATGTCCCAGAGTAACGCATGGGCTATGCGGGAGTTCATAGTGGAGAACTCCGGATTCATTTTGACCATCTGGGGTTCTTTAATGCATATCTAAATCTAAGCACACGTGCATTTTTGCAAACTGACCCCACCGGAATGTGGCTGCTGTGGCCAGAAATGGAACCCGCGACTCCGCACTCAACAGCAGATATGTACTGAGGAGCACTAATACATACACACAAGTAAACAGTAAATGAAATGGTAAATTGCCATGGGTTTCCTTCACAGCTTCGTGCTACAGTCAGGTGGACGACAACCTTACTCCACGTTACGGGAATTCGCAGAAGTGATCTGCCAAATGAACAGTAAATAGTTCCGAAGCCTAGTACGACGACACAAGATGTACATGAGTATATAATAGTTTCTTATGGTTATATAATGTGAGTTCTTGGCAAGTACATTGAGCAAATCGAAACTGTCATGTTCATAACTAGGTAATGTGCAGTCAACCAAGAAGTTTATGGACCATGGGATCTCAGAAAACATCCAATTTCCGAGCAGCCTCACCAACGCAGCCTAGTATTCACATTTACAGCTTCTACCAGTATATGTGAAAAACATTGTGATGTTCGATTTTACTGACTACTATTGCAGGCTGCTCAGAAATTGGACGTTTTCTGAGATCCCGTGATCCGCAAACTTTTTGGGTTGATGGCACACTTACAAAAAAACATGAATGTGTGCCCATCAGAGGAAAAGCACTGTTGCTGGGGCACGTGGGAAATCTTGGGTATCTTGCAACATTATCGGCACAAAATGATGGGTCAAGCTCGCATGTCTATACCCGCAGTCAACTTTCTGTGGCAGCTGAGAACGCTACCGAGGCAAAGCACACGCAGTAAGGGCTCTCGTGGAAAGAGTCCCGCATTCTCATCCGCGTTAGTTAAACTTGAGAAAACATAAATCTGTCATTTACGACAGCAAAATAAGGCCTGCCTTTCTTTTGAGTGTTCGGGTAAATTTCGAAACGGCAGCACGTTGAGGATGTGCTGATTCAGTATCTGTTCCGAGAAACCAAAAAGCGTTGTCAAACACTGCCGGACTACTTGGTGTAGTAACACGCGTGCAGAAGCTCTGGCCCCTTGGCTTTCCGATTGTTGCCACAGAAGGTAGTCCGTGAGTACAGCAAGAAGCTTGGGACAGAAACGGATATAACGAGATGAAAGACAAGGAGGTTAACCAGAGTGACCATGCATCAACGCTTACCTTGTGCATGTCATAGCCGCCATTGTAGCACGTGTCCCGCGCGAAGACGTCGACGCCAACGTAGACGTCTCCCTTGCGTTTGCCTGCCCTGTTGGCAGAGTTTTGAAGCAGGCTCTCGTTCCATTGGTAGTTCAGGAGGATTCCATCACACATGTTGAAGAAGCCCCAGTTTCTGTCGTTTAATTCACTCTGCGGCTCAACTGTTCCGTTGGGCAGGATGCTGTCCTGCCAGATGACAGTGGAGCCGGGCACGGAACGGTGCGTCTCTTGGGCGATGGCAGTAAGGAGCTCGTTGACAAAGCGGCCGGCGCTGCCATCCTGGAGATAAAATGCAATGGACTAATCGCTCAAGTTTTATTCATTCCTTGTATACTATCAGCATACATTGAAATTCAAACGATTCCTGAATTATTCTAATGCGTTTTTTTTTTTTCATTTCCAGGCTCACCTGCACTTGTAACGGCAGCATAATTCAGACTCCAAAACCTAAACTTGGGACTGCTCTGTCCTTAGAAACCGGCTACCGAGCAATTTCGCTATGCAGTTCCATGTAATTACACGTAGCAGGCATTCATTCCTGAGAAACATTTCAAAGTATGAGCAAAAATTACTGCCTGCTACACATATAGTTGTGTCATCAATAAATTATTTTGTTTTACTTGCTTCTTTTCTACACTAGAAATAACTCTGCATATGACGCACACATTACAAAAGTTCGTTTGTGTTCGTTTGGGTATATCTAAGTACCCAATATATCGAACTACCTTTTTTTTTTTTGCGCATTAGCCTGTTGGTTATAACGAAGTTCAACAGTACTACACCCGGAAATTGGCGCACTAACCATTCTCGTCGCGATGCGGACAAGCCATCCATCAAACCTGGACCGAGCAGCAATGAGTGCCAGCTGAGAGGCGACTGCAGCAATTTGGTTGCCACCCTTGATCTTGTTGACGGCCTTGATTCCTTCATCCGGTTCCAAGGTAAAGGTACCTGAGAAGCCAAAAAGCCCATTTTTTGATAGGCACAAAAATGGCTAGCTTACTATAGTGCAGTTACATCAGAATTCTGGACCGGCATAACATAAAAACGTTGAATCCGTGACAAAAAAGTTTGCGATTAGTAATTTTTGCATAAGTACTATACCTAGGGTTATTTTGAAGTTTTGAGTTTCCTTCCATCTATTAGTTTCTGCTTTTTCTGAAAATCTGACTGCAGTAGAATTGTGTGTTTATGGTTCATGAAGCTTGTAATCATACTCCCGTAATTTGATATCTGTGTTTAATGACACGGAGTTATGTCAGTGTTCACATTTTTGTATCAAATATTTTTTTAAATTATAGTATTAATAATAAGGTCTTCGTAGATGGTATATGTATTCCATTTTTGTAATCTTTCTGTATATTCCTTTATTTTTTTTTTTTTTTTGCTGTGTACCGGATTGGAAAGCTATAGCATGCAGTTTTTGAGCATAATAATAAACAACTCAGTTCAATGTGTGCAGATGACTATTTCTGTCAGCACAAGCCAATTACGCTATATGAATTTTTAGTATGAGTGGAGTTTCAGTTTTGTTAGAACACAATTCTACAGTGTATTAATAACAAGTTGTCACTGGAAAGCAGCACTGTGGAGATGCAGGCACAGAAACCAAGAAGCACGAAAATATAATGAGCTAAACTCTAAAGCTTAGTTGTAATTTGGAGAAGGCAAAGGCTAGGGGGCTTGGAAGATGAAGACGAATCAAAGAAACTAAAAAAAAAATGCAAGCAAGGGAGACTAAAGCCTCTGTTTGGTGCAAGACTGTCTACATACAATAGACCTTGTCCTCATTGTCTCAACGTTAAAGCTAGCCGAAAAGCCTTTTTGGTGTGAACTTATCGAGCACTTTTGTCAAAAGGATGTTCCTCTTTTGTTGTTTAGGCACTGTTCCTATGAGAGAAATTTGGCCAGATCCCATCACTGTAGTGGGAGATGTGGATGGAGAGAGTAGGTGCTAAAAGAACTGTGGTGAAATGGGCTAGTCGGAACAGAACTATTATGAATAAAAAACAATTACCCTAGGCAGATCAAACGCACATATTGTAATCAATGTGAAGCGAACCTTCAGCGAAGCTGTCAATTAAATTCTTTACAACTAACGACAATGCGTGCAAGTTTGTTTACTTTTGTCTTGTGGAAAGTATGATCTTACGTAATGTTTATGTTCATCCACCAGAAAGGTCACACCGTTATTCTCACGCAATTTTTTATGTGGAATTGTGTTGCCTCTTGTGTCGCATTGCCACACATATCCATTCTGGAGGACTGGGCAAGAATAGGCACTCATCCAGTGGCACTTAGTGAAGCGAAGAATTTGAATATAATGTGCTATTCGATTAACAGGTCGGCGTGCGTTATAGAGATCTGTGAGCCGACATTATGTTCAAGTTTTATGCAGGATTTAATTTTTTTCGTTGCGCAGAACAGAAGTGTGCTTTTTACTTGCACCACTTTGTCAATCGGCAAACAAGGTTGCGCAAGCCTTTTATTGGTAGTACTTGAATTCGGTGCACATGTAACCTTATATATATATATCTCTACAAATATATCTGCCGAGATACTGACTGACCCAGCAGCAGAGAGTAGCAGCAACAGCAGCGGCCACACCAACCCCACGAGTGTAAGCAAAGGAAACTTTGCTTTAAAAGTGTGCGAGAACACAAAGACCATATCATGTCCACCTCTCTGTGTCGTGTTTTCGCAAGCTTTGTTGTCATACACAATAGAAACGGTGCCAGTGGTGACGCCATGTGATGCTTTCCTGCCTTACGCAAGTTCTTGTGTTGCATGATTGTCCACATTGGAAACAAAGAGCCAAGCTTACTTTCAACATGTGAACAACACTTTCAACGCTGTCGTGCTTACCGATAAGCAGACGACAGCTGCTCGTAGTAGCAAGAGCTTCGTGCTGTTTGGCTAAACTCTACTATAAGCTTCACAAGATGTTGCCAACACTGCCGCCGTTCCGGTCTGTGTCTCCACTGTCGTGGTAATGTAGAAACAGTAATATTACGCATGAAGCTATAACTAATTTTCTCTGCAGTTTTTCACTCTAAGAACTCTTAACGCGCGAGTCCTGGGCAACATTATGAACCAGTTCAACACGGTGAAAAGTGTAGACATAGGGACATAAAAATTGTGTTGGGCAATGAAAATTAATGAAAAATAAAAATAATTAGACATAGGGACAAGAAGTACACAAACAGGATAGATGTGCTGAACTGCATGTATCTCTTGTTCCATCACCTGCACTGTTTTACTATGTTAAAGGAAAACCAATTACCCCAGCTGAGAAAACTTGCACATTACCAATTAGTGGGTAACTCGGGGGTAAGGCTAGAGAAGAAGACCCAAGTTCGCTTGGAACACAGCCACATCAGGCTCCATGCCGGTATTGCGCGACAATGGAGCATGTTGCAAAATTTGACTGGTCTGTCCTACGACAGTCTACCTGTACAGTCAGGATTGATCAATTTCAGACGTCCACCTATTCGCACATATGAAAGAAAAAAACTACATGGGCAACACAGTTTCAGGACTTGGATGCTGTCATCACAGCTGTAAGGAAGTGGCTTGCCTCTGCTCGGATTTCTATAAGCAGAGCATGCTAGCTCTTGAATTATGAATGGCAATCATGAACGTGGAAAAATGCCTATTTCTCTCTCTCTCTCTCTCTCTCAGCTCTTGAATTATGAACCTGTGCTCTCGGCACCTCTTGCTTACATGAAAATAGGAGGTAGCATGCTACTTTCAGGATGGCTTTCATTTGTTTAAGAGCTACTATAACATTTACAATACGAGATAGACTTGTATATGTGGCAACACACCACAACAATGCCCGGAGTCGCCCACAGGTTATTCGTGAAGCAGTGAACGTGGTGTGTACAAGCTAGCCTCACCCAATACTTTGACTCCGTGCTTGTGGGCGGCTGTAATCCAGCATGGAGGAGGTATTGTGACCATGTGGTGCGAATAGTACACAAAGGTGTCGATGATTTGCCAGTGGTAGAAACGGTAGCTGTCCATCTTGTTGCTGCCATAGACATACCTGGAAACAGGCAGAACATGGGAGCCAGCAATTGCTATTGTAAAGGAAGAGCAGTGGAACAGTAACAGCACAATAAGATTGTTTCCATAGAGCAAATGAAAGGAATCTTGTGGCTCTATACTGTGTCTTTAGTCCTACAGGCGGCGCACAAGGACTTTCCTCGACATTCTTAACGGGGTTTTCAATGAAGCACTTAGAACGGCAAAAAATCGACAGGCTTCATGCAGGAATATTTTTCTATCTCTGAGCTGTGATTTATTGGAACAGTAGTTGCTCATATTGCACCTTTGCACAATCTGTGCATCAACTGCATGCAACAATTAATGACAACACGATACTATGGTGGCGAGGTGATGAATGCAGCCTGAAACCACAAGAGTGGTTTTCTTGGGCACCAGCTGTGTGGCACATAGCAGAGAAAGCACTGGTTGGCTAGTAGAGACAGTTTGGCACAAAAATTTATGGGACATGGGATTTGAAAAAAAAAAAAATTACATCACGGCTTATGTAACAATGACTGTCTACGTTAATGCAATTAGCATTGAAGCAACGTAACGACGCCAGTGTTGTACACGTTCCTCTAAAACAGGAATTAAAGCTCGTTCCTCGTTCCTTCCCAATCTTGAAACGAGTTCCCGTTACAAGTTCCTTTAATGCGAAAGGAACACCTTCGTTACCCTTCAAACATTGGAATGTATCGTTACAGTAACATTACATTTGATTTTTAAAATTAAAATATAGTGTCAAGTAATCCTGAGGTGAAATAAAGTGAGCAACTTAAAACTCACATCGAACTAAGTATATTATACGAATTTGATTGAACATCGCCGGCAGCAGATTATCTAGATATAAAAATTCAGAGCCCTTTCCCTGTCGAGAAAATGGGTGTAAGTCAAGCTTGTGGCAAGACGACGCTGTCACAGGCGTTCCGCTTCGTTTGCCCTAAACTCGAGATCGGCAGCTCTTCGATGACGTTTGGCCTCAAGATCGCGCTCCCACAACTCGGGGTCCGCGGCTCATCGCTGACGTTTCGCCTGGGCTTCAGAAGCCCTCACGCTAGAATCAGACGACAAGCTTCGCTTACCACCATTTTCTCGATAGGGAAGGGCTGGTGATTTTGTCTCTTTGGGTCCCACGTGTGACAAGGGTAGTTCAAGGGCGCATTACAGGTCCCCGAGCCCACAGGGGTATGTGCCATTGAGCTTGTACACGCTCTGCACTATCACCAGGATCGGCCCACTTTTTAGCGTGACACCACCACCGCCGACACTGGTGAGCCTATAAAGCTTCGCTTAAAACAATCCAAAGACACGCTCCTAGATTACATTTTTCAGGGAGCACCGGACATACTCCAGACATGTCTAACTGCAACTTTGGTGCTCGTCTATTACAAGTGCCACACATATGGCACTTTCCACTTTGGTCTGCAAATGCGCAGTCAGGACACTGCGCTTCAGATGTGCAAATAGAAAGTTACTCACATGCACCAACGTAATTAAATTTCTTGCACAAGAAACCGCATCGAAAGGAACAATGCACAGGCATTTAATGAATGCTGATTCAATATTGCAGTAAAAATTCACCATAGTCGGCAAGCGGTAGTTCGTTGCGCCTCACGCGGTCGCCCATCCGCCTTGCATGATGTGCTATGTACGTGCGTGTGTCTGTTCAATGCCGTGGAACATTTACAGAAGGAACGCCGTTCCCTTGTAAACCTACAGAGTTACCGTTACAGTTCCACCGATCCTTAACGGAACGGTGGCGTTCCTCCTTTCCTCTCAAAAGGAACTAGTTCCAGGAACGCCATTCCGTACAACACTGAACGACGCGCCATGTTGCCGAAGACACCTTTATTTACAACCTGTAATGGTCATTCTGAGATTTTCATTGCTCCGAGTTTGTTGCCAGTTGCACATAAGAGGGGTTCGTTCTTCTAGCTTGGCACCTGATAAGGTAGGTTGCGTGTTGTAACTGCAAGGGAGAGCCTATAATCGGTTTTATGTATAGTCGTGACTGAAGTCTTTGCAGGGGGCAGTGTGCAGCTGTTGTATTTTGTATTGGGTGACCTTGCGCACCTTCGGACACTATAAAGGAAACTTCATTAAAGGTGTCCTCTGGCACTGTAGAACAGGGGTTGAGCATATCTGACTTTCAGTGAACTACGGCATGATTGCATAGGCTTCTCTTTATGCATAAGAACTAATTTTCGTAGTTAAAAGAATGTGCATTCTCACTTTTATCAGTAAATTGTTGCCATGCGACACAACTCATGTTCTAAGCATCTCAAAATGTTGGCTTGCACGGGTGAAGCTGGTAAGGGTGTTATGAGATTTCTAGGCGACTGTCCATGTTCTAATGGAGAGAGCGTCGGTCTGCTGTGCTGGATGTTGGGCTCAAAACCACATGTTGCACATGTTTTTCAATAGAGTCATGCTATAGAAGTTAGCAGCACAGCAAAATTGAGTTAGTAGGCTAAGAATGCTCATCGTATTAAAGCTGACTTCTTGTTAAGCCCGGGCAGATACCCTCGAGTTCAGAGTTTGTCTGAAGCGGTTTTAGTGACCAACTTAGTAATCCACTAAACTAGAAAACCATCGCTTAACAGAGCTGAGATTCACATTTCTCGTTGAATGTGTATCCCACAAGCTTTTGAGGCCAACTGTACCACTTATAAATTTCATGTTTTGATAATTATGAAACAGCAAAAAGGATATATTCTTCAGCCTAATATCTCTGCGTCCTATCCCAAAAATTCAAGCGTGTTCCTCCAATATTGCAGTATTATTGCTTAGTTTAACGTTTTATATAGTCTTAGATAAAATTGTCATATGATAACAAAAATTTGGGACATCTGCGTAACAAAAAAGACACTTTAACAAAAGGCAAATGAGTATATATAAGCTTTCAGAGTATCTAAACTACTTTAAAACCAAGCTTCAATAACAAATTAGTCACTTCACCATAATTTGAAGTATATGCTCATAAATGCTAATATTGTAAAACATTATCATGCGGGAAAAAGTATGCAAATATCAACGAAATTCTTTCATATGCCTTCTAGAACCTTCATGAGAAAAAATTTTTTATAACATGTGAAACTATCACTGCGATAAGTTTTATAATCACAGCTTGTTTAAACCGTGGCACGAATGGGTGTCAATGCTTTTGATGTCATGGTTTTAGTGGGCTATTCTTTCTCAGCTCAGAAATCGCTGTTCTTTGCTGGAGTAACTTTATTTTCGTTCAGACGTTCAGTTGCAGTCATTCATCAAACACCTGTAACTTTGCAATTACAACATCACTTCAAAACATTCCTCCTGCTTTGTTTATTGTGGACTGGCACACAGCTGCCACTAACGAATTTTCGACAGTAGTTAGGAGCCCTTTAAAAAAAGAAAGAACAAGCAGAAAATTTCATGTTGGTACTTTTTCCGCAACCCTACTCTAAAACTATGAAAGGCGTGTTTTAGAATAGAGGATTTAGTAGCACAATTCATAGTGTACTGAGATTAACGCACATGCGCAGCTTCGCTGAGGCACGCGCACCACTTAATTAAATAGACGAGTAACGTCATCTGTGCATAGTGTCACTGGAACCTGGAGTGACCTTATCAAGGAATGTCCTTACAAGTTTAACATCGCTGTAGCAGCTTGACTGTGCGTTTATTTTTAAAATTTTTTGAATGAATAATTGATGCACAAATGCGCTCAATGAGACTGAATTAATGGGATTGCCTTCAAGTCTGCCCGAATTGTGTCGTGCACCTGAACACGGGGCTTCGATGCACGGGCTGGGCCAACGCAGTGCCGTCACTTGGTCTCCAATAGGACACGTCCACCCGCCCCATTTTTCTCCTTTAATTGCAATGGCAATTAGAGCAAATCCGGGCAAATTTCCGCCGCCGTCGTCGTCGCCGTGACGCGCCCTATGAAGCCCAAGTGCGATAAGATCCTATCACGCCCTGGGGCGCCGTATATGCTGTAGGTGCGAGGGAAAGCGCGAGAGGGTGGGCCGAGAGGGATATGGTGGCTTGATGCGCTCAGAAGTTGTGCGAGATAGGAGGACGTGCGTGGAGTGTGGGGAGGTGAGCGCGCGCTATGTGAAGGGCTGCAGAAGGGGGGGGGGGGGGGTTGCGGCAGTTACAATTAAAGGTTACGCTACGCGAGGCAATATGGCTCGTGGCTTGGTGTGCGCTGTGTTCTCGCGCTCGCCTAGTCTTAGAGTTCGCGTAATCTCACGTTTCGGAGACACGTTGAAGCTAGAGGCGCCACGAGACGTTCGCTCGCCGCTAGCTGCCACCGCTCATCACTGCCAGTACTCCGACAGCGAGTGTCCGCGGTCATCGAGTGAGATCTGTGATCGCCTGCGCATGCGCCCATGGCACCATGCGTGTTAATTTAGTTAGAAGCGCATGTTTACTGCATTCTATACGGCCGATAAAACTACCAATTGTTATGTCGTCGACGGCGGCCCGGGCGGCGGCGGAAGCGCAGCCGTAGAACAAAGGGATAGCGCCGGAGGCCGGCGGCCAACGACATGGAAGGAAGGAAGGACAAGTAAACAGTCGATCGAAGAACCAGTCGTGCAATCCCCGTTTAATCATCGTGACACCTGTATAAATGGGCAAGCCGCCAGGTGACGCCAGCAGCGCTTGGTCACTGCCTCTCTGGGTCGCGTCCTAGTCGGAGCAACGCGTTGGTCGGAGGATATCACATCCTGCCTAACGAGTTCCAGCCGGGGATGCCGCGCGTGCCGTCGACCGCCATCTTGTTCTACTCGGCAGCGGTATCCGATCGAATTCACCTGCACGGTTGTAATTTGCCCCCAAGTTGTGACCACTCTGCTCCTCATTCCTCGCTGATGATTCATTAAATGTTTCGAAGTGTCGTTCCAGCATCTTAATTTAGCGTCTCCTCGTACACGTCCGTGGACTCGTTGATCGATGAATGTTTGGAATTCCCGGCCTGTCTGGGCCTCTTGGAGCTCGAAATATGTATGCAGGCCCTCAACCCCTAGGCCGGTCAAAAGAATTCTCTTTTTGAAATCAGGAGCGGTGTCTCCGGCCATTTCCACATCGACATGGAAAACGCGACGCCACTGCGCCCACGCTATGGGAGGGGGGGCAGACCCGGCGTCTGCAAGAAAGGCGGCGGCGGAATTCCACAAAGCATGGCCGGCGTCTGAGTAGAAGAACGTAGAACCAATGCCTCCTAAAAAAAACAATGCCTGGGACGTCGCTTGCTTTGCCATTGGAGGTACGCTGCCGTGCGTTGCGAGCGAGCGCCGCGTGTTGGCGCTAGCGACTGTACTGCCGGAGTGACGCTGTCGGCAACGCTGTGTCGGCGCAGCTGACTACGGTACAGAAAGTACGCTACAGGGGCTAGAATCACTGTAACTACGCGTTGTGCAGGCGGTTGCTTGCGCGCTCGTGGCGTGCATTTGAGGTGCGGCGTAGAGCGCGCGCCTGCTGCGTGACAAAATTTTTCTTCGAAGGAAGACCAGCTCTGGGCTGTCCGGCAGAAGATGCCGGCCGAGTCCAAGTCCTAGCTTTTTTATAAGCTTTTTTCGACCGTCTTTCGACAATGCCGTGTAATGAGTTTTGAAGTTTTGAGCATTACAGTCACTTGGCGGATTTTCGAAGAAGAGTTAAAATTTTGTCAAGATTGGTAAAATCGTGGTAAAAAAAATGCGTGGCGAAGAGAGCTACGCTCAAAATTTAACTCGTGTACAGCGCCACGTCGCTAGCGCGTTGGAGATGCGTTTGAAGAACGCTGGCATTCTTTCTGCCGACGGTCAACCGTGCATGCTGTGTTCGCCGCTGCCGAATATTTTCGCCAGAAGCTCGCTTATGGGCACAAGTTCTTCCAAATAAAGGCTACTGTTATCCCAAGTCACCTCCTCTCTTTGCCAACTGACAAAGACTGTCACTTCAACGCGACAATATGTAGCATGAATGTCGTCTGGTGAAGCAAAGGTCACGGTAGGCAAGGGCGGGCGTGCGTCGTCTGCTCGAGTTACCATGGCACGGCGACGCGCAGCCGCCGCCGCCGCCGCCGCCGCCGCCGCAGGTGTGTTGCAAGCAGTTGCAAGCGTTCGCCGCGAGAGGCTCTAGGGGTTGTACTATGTTGAGAGGAGGAAAACGGAAAGGGTAGGGCGCCGCGTCTCCGGCTCACGTCCCAGGCATAGTCTTTTTAGGAGGCATTGGTAGAACGCAAGTAAGACTGCAGTGTCCTAGGCCTCATTAGTCCGAGCGGTCTATGTCCACTTGGCAGCGTCTAAGTTCACGTCAGCATCAAGAAATACGCTATAGCGTTCAGCGTCCGTGGTCTGAAGCAATAGCAGGAAGGACACACCCGGGTATCAATAGCAGCGTCTCATCATGAGGCATACCTGGGGTCCGTGGACGTAGTGGACGCGTCGCAGCAGCAGCGTTCGAAGTAGGGCTAGCGCCCGGGTAGCTTCTGAGCCGTTCCAAGTCTGAAGACGCGGTCGCAAGGAGTAGGGACGCGTTGCCGTAGTAGCCTCTGAAGTCCGTGGTGTTAGTCGTCACAGTAGTATATAGCAGGGGGTTCTTGATAGACAGCACGCATGGGCAGCAACTTGGACGCGTCGCAGCAGCAGTAGTAGAACAGGGACGCGTCTCAGTAGCAGCGAAGTCCCTGGCGTCCGTTGCAAAAGCATAATCCGAAGCAGTAGTATCATAGAGAACAAAAAAAAAAAGTATTTCTCTATGGTAGTATCATAGCAGTGGTTAAGGTTCGGAAGTATTGCCTGCAGCAGTAGAAGTCCTTTTCACCTCGTCGCCAACTGTTATGTCGTTGAAGGCGGCTCCGTCGATGAAATAACAATTGGCGCATAACAATTTGATATCGCAATCATTGCTTCGCCTTTCGGTCGAAACTGCGACTTTTTTTTTTCTTTTTATAGAAGAGGCGCGCGAATATTATTGCTATATATACCCCTCCGCTGGCAAGCTATTAAAACCGTCCGTCCTTCTTTTTGTTACAACTAAATATATCGCTGACCGCTCTGATTATAATCTGCGCGTAATTTCGAAGTTGCGTAGGTTATACTCACTTGTCTTCCAGGTAGATGTCCGTGTCGTGGCAGTAGAGGATTTTCGGGCGTCCCGGCTCGCCCCGCTCTATGTCTCTCAGCGGCTCCACTACGCATAGCGGCGGTCGTTTGTAGCGGATGAGTTCGTCCAGCGACTTCAGCGGGGCGACCACCGACATACTTTACTTTTGCGCCAGTGGTACCATCGGGGCCGGGCGTCGAACGCTTCTTCTGATGATGCCTCGAGCGCCACGCGATAGTAGATGAAATACTGCCACGCGCTACGATCGTGCGCTTGCTTGATGATGATGATGATGAATCTCTATCATGGCTCGTACCCACTGAGGGGGATAGGCGAAGAATCGGGCGGCAGTAGGTAACTAAAGAAAATTATTTTAAAGCGAAAGCTTTACTAAGGACGCCGAGCCGAGTCGCCGTCCCCAGCAATTTGACCTTCATTTGACCGCAGCTGCGCCGTAGCCTTGGCAACGCATCACGTGACTCGCCGGCTTGGCGCATGCGCTTTCCGCAGCTGGGTCGTCGCCTGACGACGTGACTCGCCACGCGCCCGAGTAAAGCCCCCCCCCCCCCCCCCCCCCCACACACACACACACACATTCAGCGCTTTTATCGGCGTCGCCGGCGACGGCGGCGAGATCTGGTGTGTCTTGAGCACGGCGTTTCGCCCTGGCGTCTCCCTCAGCGTCGACGCCGGGTGACGAAACGCCAGAAAACGCAGGGAAAATGAAGAATGCGGGGTGGCCTTAAGAGACGCTGACTAGGCGAGTGTGACGCTTGAGCTTGGTCATGGATGAGAGCGAGGCCGGGCCGTCCTCTGTGAGAGTTGCGCGGGAACGGGATGCTTTGAGCCGTCGTCGGCAAGCGGCGTCTGACCACCTCGCGGATATCGCCCGGCGAAATGCTTCACCGGAGATGGTCCGGAGTGCCAAGCACGCGAAGCTAGCGTCGGAGACTGAGGAAGAGCGAGCCGTTCAGCTCGCAAAACGCCGGAAGCGGAACCACAACGTTGGTTAGCTAATGAAAGGTTAACCAAGTGAAACCGAAACTTAAACAGGCTAAACCAAGCTTTCGCTTTGCATATCCATGGTTAGCTGAGCTAAGCCGTAGCCATTTTTTTTTCTTTTGAAAATGAGAAACGCAAAGTAAAAGAAAGAAAAAAACGCTTGCATGCTAGCTTGCTCGCCTTTGAGAGCGACTCACACCACTATAGGGGATTGGCCAAGAATCGGGTGATTTCAGAAAAAGTTATCCGAGTCTGAAAAGAATCACTATTGAGAAGTTTTGAATGGCTTAAAGGAATGAAGTCAGATTAAAGTTAAGAATTTAGCAAGGAAATAGTCCTGATTCAATTATAAACCCCACAACAGCTGCACCAGCATCCCTATGACAATGTCCCAGTGAAGAGGCTCCCAAAGATAGAATATCGGGAATCGTTATATTCAATCCAGCACTACGAAATTTTCCTTCTAAAGTGTGTTTTCTAAATGAGGAAAAATGGTGGCATGACAGGAAGAAGTGTTCTATTGTTTCAACTTCACCACAGTATGAGCACAGGGAGGAGGGCGCCAGACCAGATCGATGCAGGTATTCAACATCGGAATTTGGTAAACAGGACTTGCACGAGCTGCTTCATTTTCTTCTCCTGATCCTCAGCACAACTTACTCTACTGAAGTCAAGTCATAGATGTAGATCCTTGTGATCTACTGGCATGTACCACTCTGGGGGATTGAGTCTATTGCATTGCTAAATTGGTGATTGTTTCTTCCATTCGGCGTTATTTTTTTAAATCCTTTTTTCCGCAATCTATAATATTCAAAGTGACGTTTCGGTTGGTTAGTTGGTTGATACTACATGATTTGGTGCAACTGACGAGTGATCGATAGGCTGTGAATCAGGCGGTATTGTTTTAAATGGAATGTGACAATTTCACTTTTGGAGTGAGAGGATGATGACGACGATTCCTTGTTTAACGGCACAAACCCACTGAGAGGGTAGCCCACGAACCGGGTGGTAGTATAATAAAAAACAATAAAAATAAAGCAATCGAAGATGTGACCACTTCCAAATTTAAAAGTTAGTTAGCCCCGTCTTTGTCCATATTTCTTAACCGCCTGATTTCAGTCAATCACTGTGAATATGCGCCAAGAAGGGCATTCAGGAAAACAATTTAACCAGCCATTCATCTGCATGGTAGCCAGAAAATTGAGACACAGGGCTGCATACTTGCAACACACTTGACTGTGGCCCATATGATTGTGTGTGTGACCATTGACACAAGCCCCATGGCCGGCTCTCTGATCCTGGTTGCAAATTCAGGCTTTTCTCCAAAGCTGGCCTTCAAGTTTGAATGTGCACTTTACTGAATAAAGATGCTGCATTATGGCTCTCTAGTCAACAGAGACCACAAATTGCAGTCTCTCTCTCTTCTTATGCCATCTCACAGTGTGCACCATAACGTATTGACGACAGTACATGCTGAACACATGCACAGAAACATTAAGTGGTCCTTCTTGTGCTGCCGAGCTTGGGGTCGCGAGTTTGATCAATCCCGGCCGCAGCAGCCGAACTTTGATGGGAGCAAAATGCAAAAACGCTCGTGCACGTAGATTTAGGTGCACGTTAACGTACCCCAGGTGGGTCAAAATAAAACCCGGAGTCTCCCACTAAGACATGCTTTGTAATCATGCCGTGGATTTGGCACCCAAGATTCCAAAATTAAATGGTCCTTCACACCACTGACACAATTTGAGAAGAAATGCATCAGTCAAGGAGTGACAGTGTTCTGCTGACAACGTGCACAGTCTGGCAAGTATCGTCTACAAAAAAAATATATTAATAAACAGGTTAATCTTCATTCCAGCATCAAACAATATTTGCGACAGATTCTTTTCATAAAGTGACCAGCAGTGGTCGAACAAGGGAGATCTTTGGAGCCTACGTTTTGACAAGTCCAATTGCCAAGACGTTGCTTCCACAAACTTTTAAAACGAAGCTTTCTTTGCGAACTCTACCGGATTTTCCTAATCGTGGCAGCTGGGTGCTGCCGCTGTCTTGCCAAATAACTCGGACATAAAAAAAATAATTGCAAGTGCGATAACGGGATCAAACCTCGGTGCTCCAGCACAGCAGCCCAATGTTCTAACCATTAGGCCACAATCGCACGCATGCTTCTAGTATCATCCCAATGCCAACTAGCTCTTTGAGGTGATAGCTGTGTGCATCACAATGCATAGCACAGGTGCACGAGAGCACATGCGTGCGGTGCCAATTTCTATTCACCCCAAAGATGCCGGAATGAGATGGGCAAATTTATAGCATTTTATTAACTGCTTCGTGAAAGCTTCGCTTCACATAATATTCCAAGATGTGCGCTGGATCTGCAAACTTTTTCTTGTTCGACCATTGTTGATCACTTTGAGTCTCCCATCTTCATGTGAACTTCCGTCGAGTTTGAGCTCTTTTCATAAGTCAAGTAATGATGTGTTTATTATATGCTACTTAATATATATATACATTACAAAAGCAGGTGCTTTCTGTTGCTTATTCAAAACGACAGTGTAACATTTTAAACTCGAATACAATGCCAGCATAGCTTCTATCATGATGTTGTGCTGTCTTCGGCTTGCAGCGGCTGTTTCTCTGGCTCTTCGGAATCGTCTCCATCGCTACACATTGCTGCATCGGGACCGGAGTCGTCAGAAGCCTCATTTCCGTTGTTGCTTGTAGCTGCTGCCTGATCACTGCTCTTCTTTTCTGGCCGGTCTACCACGAGCTCACCCAAGAGGCAAATGTTTGCTTGCGGCGAGACAAATGAAAAGCCTATCTCTTCCAGAATGGCGTAGTCAGAGGTCCTCAGGTCCTCAATGTTGTATTTCCTGCCAACAGCAAGCAGAAATGGATGTCAAAATAAAACAACCTGCATTTGGTAGGTGGTACATCCTGAATATGACAGCAAGCAGAAATGGGTGAACAGACATCAAAGTGTGCATTCGGTACATGGTACTTCTAAGAAACAACAGCAAAAGAAAATGGCTTAATAGGCATCAAAATGAATAAACGAATTAATTTTTTCATTGAAAAAATGGGGTGGCTCTGTGGCCTATGCTGGGGTGCAGGAAGATGGGTAGAGTATAGAGAAAAGAGGCAGTAATGAACCTCACCCATTGCTGCCAAAGGCGAGACACTCCTAGGAACATCAACACCCAATGCAATGCAATGCAACACCCAATGTGCATTCCACACATGGTAACTCCAGAAAAAACAGCAAGTGGAAATGGGTGAACAAGACTGCACGCTGCCCACATTATCAATGGGATCAACCAGTCATGCAGTCAGTCAGCCATGTACAAAAAGTCCTTGGTCCATATCCACAAAGCACTTTGCATGCTTAAAGGCTCATTCACACCGGCGACTTGAGGAGGTCGCGCGACCATTTGCGACTCGCGAACAAAAAGCGACCGAAGGCGACTGATGTTCACACCGGCAAGCCCGGCTGAGCGCGGCCTGCAAGTCGCAATCCCGGACATTCTCGTTCTTCAGCGAGAATTCTAGGGATCTACGCAGTTAGCGCGCACTTCGCTGGCACTAGCTGTGTAAATTGGTTTCGCGTTCCGGCAACAGCCATGGATTTTGATTCGAGCGATGGCTGGATTTTGATTCGAGCGAACAGGAAGACGTCGTCCCTGTGCTGATGTGCTCTGCCGGGGTGTCAGCTGTGGCAGCGCGGAAGCCTCCGAAGAAAACGCGACGCTTGTGGGTGTGCCTGTGCCTCCGCTCGCGTGAAGTGACTGGCCACGCAAGCCGTCTCCTGCTCGAACTTTGTGCACATGACAACGTGTAATATCGAGAGCAAGTTGTAATTTCTAGTTCGCATTGCATGTTATTCGGCGCATAATATTAAAGCGAAGCTGTTCACCTGCTGTTCACCTTTGGGTGGCATGCTCATCCAACGAATGGCAGCTGGAAAAAGGGTTTGTGTTGTGCTTTCTTTTCCTGCTGTTTAGCTTCCAGCAAATGCGACCGCGTACATTCGACACGTTGCTGCAACTGCTGCGTCCCAGAATCAGAAGACAAGACACCAATTAAGCATGTAGCCTGCATATTGTGACGCGGACATTGCATTTGGCATGGACGACAACACATAACATCACTTTCGGCGCGGCGCTGATTGGTTGAGCAGCTTTGCGACCACGGTCGCGCGACTGAAAAATCGAGCAGTGAGCGACTGGCCCAAAATGGTCGCTTTTCACGAAAAGCGACCATTTGCGACCATTTGCGACTGGTCGCTTTGCGACTGGTCGCTTTGCAACCAACTTGGTCGCGTGACCACTGTCAGTCGCCGGTGTGAATGAGCCTTAAGTTGTCCGTAAGAATAAGCGTACGTTAATCATCATAGCAGATATATATCATTATTGAAGGTGGCCGAGTGGTACAGAACCAAGCGTAAGGAATAACATAGCAGCCCAAAAGTCGATGGTACTTCTTGGAAATAATAGCAAGCGGAATTGGGTGAACGGTTGTCAAATCAAAATGTGCATTTGGTACATGGCACTTTCAAAAACATCCGCAAGCAGAAATGGCCGGAGAGGTGTCAAAATAAAAATGGCCAACCAAGTGTCGACTTACATGGTGGCTGAAATGTTTCGATGATTAAATGTTGATTTTGCAACCACAATACGATTCATGCAATTGGGGCAACAGCGACACTTGCAACCATATTCCACCCTGTTTACGGCTAATCATGCTCACCTTTGATTCATCATGCTCATCATGATTATATCCTTAGTTGCCAATTATTGCTACAGTTAAACCTGCTTATTACGAACCTCCATATAACGAATTCCTGGATATAACGAAGTTTTTATATTCCCCGCCGTTACTCCATAGAAGCACATGTATTTGAGACCTCTACGTAACGAAGTGGCAGCGGGAGACCCCCTCGATATAACGAATTTTTCCCCTCCCACAACCTATAGATTTCGCCCCAAATTTTGTCATTTTTGCGCGAGCAGCAACCGGAAGCACCTTCTCCGCCGCGGCGGAATGCGAAGCGAGCGCACGTGTGCGTGCGTGCCTGTGCGAGGCGGGCCTGCATCCCACGACCCGGCGATCTTGCAGCCGCGGGCATGACCTTTCCCCCTCCCTTCATTCAAACCTGATCCTGCCGCTTGCTGCAGCTGGCCTAGCCCGCCAAGCCGGCACTCTCTCCTTTTCCAGTTGATGTTGCCGACGCGCTGGTACACGCATTGGCGCTGAGTCCGTGCTCCCTCAAGGGCTGCAGAAGATAGCGCCAACCTTTCCCTTTCCACACGAACCACTTACTACTGACACATCACGCTCAATGAGTGCGGACACGCGCTGTCAAACGCTGGCGGCGTGTGGAAGACAATTCGCTCGCTGGAGAAGCGAGCGAAGTGACCTTCGAGCTGTTGTCTACTACTACTGTTGTATACTACTTTCTGGACACAACATATAGCAGAAATACCTGAACAGGTGTCACAGTGGTCCACATTTAAAACATGGTCCGCATTTAATGCATGGTCGACATTTAAAGTGAACACCCAGTTAGTATATGGCAATCAACAACCACTGAAATGTGGCATGAGTGCTTGCAGACAATATTTGAATCATAGATGTGAGCCTTATGTGACATATCAGTGTTTTTTTTTTTTTTATTCCTCTGAATAAATCAGAAGTGTTTGAGTTGGCTTTATTATAACGTAGGTGTTCTGTGGATACAGTCATCCTTCATTACCTGCTGTGTGCATTTTGGTTGCCGACTTGGCCGTGTTTGTATCAGGACTGAGCTGACTCATTTAAGCTGTATGAAAGATAATGTTTTAATTATTCATTGCCTTATGTTGATAGTTGAAGGATGCATTGGAGTGTGGATGATCAGTTGTTTGGTGGAGCCTGCACTGCTGCCAGTGGCATGATGCTCACCTTATTCAAACCAGAAATATCCACAGTGCTGGCTGTACTTGATTATGATCCAACTGAGCATGGCATTCTCCACCCTGTAGACTTCAGATAGCCAGCAAGTCGCTCAGCACAAGTCAGGGTCACAGGCTGTTGGATATTCTCTCCAAGCACTTGCAAATGTTTAACTTTCCAAACAGCAGCAAAACACCTTCTACACTGGTGTCTCAAATCCAACATTGCAATGACATGGCATCAACGCATCCCATATAGCAGAAACCTTACAGAGTGTCATCATCAGAGTGCAAGGTCATTGATGGACAAGTGAGGGAGATGCTGGCGAAGGGAATAATTTAAGAATTACCAAGTCCTCATTGAAAGGCAACTGCTGAATTGCTGCTGACTGTGTCGAGTACTTGACTCACTACTGCAAAACAGCAGCCCTAACGACAGCGACAAGGAGCCCAAGTATGTCACTTCATTTTACATTAAATCGTACTCCAAAACTGTCCAGCTCGCATGATAATAGTTGACCATGGTCATCAGTTTACGGCTGACATTGAGAAAAAACTACTTTGTGGACCTCAAACTTTCGACACTCCTTAAGATCTTGATGCCACTGATCAACATGCTGTCAATGTAGATCACTTCGGACCACAAGAACGGGGATGAAGTATCGCTGTTCATTACCAGTGCTTTCAACACCACAAAACATAAACCACTGGCTATAGCCCCTTCTCTCACCTTTATGCTGGTCAGTCTCATCATTACGCTGAGCAATACTTTTTCTTTTCTTAGCCATGATGACTCCTGTAATGCATAGACTCTTTTTTTCGTGCAGAGTAATCCCACCGACTTGCACAACTGGCCTCATAAGACGAGGCCAAAGCACACTGCGATATTCGACACAGGCTTATGCTCCTGGTGAACTCATGGTTGTGAACTCCCAATACGCAAACGTGGCTTGTGCCAAAAACTGCTCGCACACTACGACAGGCCGTTTGTTGTTTTTTATTGCCTCAGTGAGCTGAACTACAGGATAGTGCACCTCCCTACAGGTGTCCGATGCTCATCCAAGGATGAGGTCATGCGTGTTGCCCACCTGAGGCCTTTCACCCAATGACAACATGAGTGACTCGCCCTGAGGGCTTTGTCTGCGAAAGGAGCAATGTGAGAGTGCGTAGAAGCTGAAGAACACTACAGGAAGTGCTGAACAAGTAAAAGAAAGACTATGTTGGTCTTTGTGACTACCACAATTTTTTGTTTTCTTGTGCCTTTGGTTCCAGCTGCCTCATTAAAACCCAGTCGGACCTCTCCAACGTACAATATGCTTGGTGTTCACTTTCAAAACCGAGCACTCCTAAATCGCTGTTACTTTGGCTTTCCTACACACCTGGTTATCCAACTGTTCCCAGAAACATCTGGGCTGTTGTTGGGGCTGGACAAAGACATGTCGTGAACCACAGCATAACATTCCTCGTTAGGCATGGTGACTGTGACGCCCAGCAGGAGTTCCTCTCTCTCACCCGCAGCTGTTCTCGCTTTCAAGACCAGCACAATGTCATTCTCCATTGTGCTGCAGGGCTTCTGCTGCTTGAATGTGTAACTCACCGTCAAACGGCCCAGCGGGAAGTCGCAGCCAAACAATCTGCCAAGAGAAATGGCCAAGATTGTGATTTGGGCTTAAGAGGCATACCATCACAGAAGGGTTTGACGTAATGAAATTAGCACACGGGACACGAACGAACATGGTGTGTGTGTGTGGTCTGTTCCACAGCGGAGTACGATGTGCTAACGGTACAATGTAAAGACTTTCATGAAATGAGCGTTGAGTTGGAAGTTGGGCTCATTGTTCAGCAACAATACATATAAAAAAAAGAGAGAGAAAGCAGCACCACCTACAAGATCCCAGGAAGATGAAACAAACACAGGTGCCGTGTCCAAAGTGTAAGACACAGGTGTATTTCTGTGATCCTGTAGGTGGCCCCTTTTAAGGCAAACGACCCATGAGATGGCTCATGGGTCGAAAATTTGACCGTCTGGAAAATTCAATGGCACAAAAATTGGGGGTCAAATTCTTGAACTTTGGTGGGAGTCGAACCCTCGACTTTTGGTAGGAGTCAAACCCACGACCATTGTGTTACTTCAGGCGAAGTTAATTAAGGTGCCACCATGCCATATGGTGGCACCTTAACTATGTATGAACAGAGTGCCTTAATTAACTCTACTTTAATTAAGATACAGTTAGTTAAGGCACTCGAACCCATGACCATTGGTGGGAGTCGAACCCACGACCTTCGGTGTTACTTAAGGCGAAGTTAACTAAGGTAGAGTCGATTAAGGCACTCGAACCCACAACCTTTGGTGGGAGAAAAGAAGTAATAGGAAGTAACAACGCATTCGAATGAGAATTGAATGAATGTCTCGTGAGCACGCAGGCTTTCGCCTTTATACTCTTTTAGCGTATGCTAAAGTGACTGTCAACTTTTGTTTTTTTAATAATTAATAATAATTACTGTTATGGCTCTACACCCCAAAGCTGCGTAGTGGGCTACAGGAGACACCATAGTGGAGGTCTCTGGAACAAATTTGAGCATCTGTATTTCTATGATGTGCACCTACATCTCAGTACACGAGCGCTTTCTACATTCCGCGCTGCATGTTTCTTTTTTTTTTTTTTCGTGCTGAAGCAGAGCATAAATAACTTGGTTTATTATCAGCAGTTCACCACAATTTATTAACTATATATGAACAGTGTGCATCACATTATGAAAGCCGGTATGGCATTTTCACACTGGTGATGCCAACGCTATCCTAAGTTCGCATCATTTTCATATCTTGCGTGTGAAAGCTCTGTTGTCATTAAGTGTGATGCTTAGGACTCCTTGGAGCACTGACCTATCGCTTTAGCTTGACTTAATATTTAGCAGTGTCCCTTTAAGATGCAAGTGCATCAACACACAGCATGTCGTGTGATTGGGCCGCTTGTGCATAGTCAAAGCTCGATATACGGCAGGATCTCGGTAAACGGAACAACAGCCTCTACATTGGTTGGTTTTGTATTTTTGATAATGCAAGAAACACTCTCGTTAATCGGAACCAAAATTTTTGGAACTCTCAGTAAACAAAACAAAAGCAAGTTCTAAAGTTTTTTTTTTTTTTTCAGAAAAATCCAACATCAAATTTTCATTTTGCTATACCTGTCTTCTATGCAGAAAGCCATCCTTAAAAAGCAGTGACAAAAACTCAAGCAAGCAAAAATTTCACAGATATTTAGGGCGTAGCATGTGCAGTCCAGACAGCTTGGTGGCATCGCCACTTGCTCCATAGATTGCCAAAATAAGAACGACTGAAATTTCGGACACCTTAGTGTGCATCATTGGACTCCACTGGCACGACCTTTGTGCTAATTCAGCCACCGAGTTGAGCAGTAAGAGCAATGTTGTTGCTTTGATACGGTCGCCAGTGCTGCCTCTAAATCAAAACAAGCGAAGCCTAGTCAATCCAGAAGTAGTCTACAGTGCTCAAATAACTAGCTGCTAGATTGCCTTCTTTATTCTTAACATGTCTAACAGTGTTAACAGGGCGTACAATATATAGTGCTACACCTATGCACATCTCTATGAGTAAACAGAACTTGCTCTTAATTGGAACATATTCATCCAGTCCCTTGAGGTTCCATTTAACGAGATTCTGCTGTAATGAATATGGATATAATGAAGCAAATCTAAAATGTTTCTCGCCAATATCAGTCACAACTGAATATAATGAACGCTGACATAACAAATTATCGGATATAATGAGGCAGATCTGAAATGTTGCTCGCCAATATCAGCATGTAATGAACATATGCGTATAACAAATATTGGATATAAAGAAAGCATTTTTCATGTAGTATGTGACTTCGTTCTAGTAAGATTTTACAGTAAGAGTAATAAAGCATGCAGTGGGATGCGCAAGGTATCTGAGCCCAATTTTGCATTCGTGTGCGGCGCATGGAGCTCGCAAGGGGAGTGCGAAGTCACCTTTTTCTCAAACGCTCTCTTTTCAACATAAGCCTTCTCTTCACGCTTTTCGGGCTGCCTTATTTCGTAATACAGCAGATTCCTATACACAGCTGCTATTGGCCAATAGCTGACATCAATCAAGAAGGGTGTTTGGATGAGTGTGCTTCTTCCTACTGTTACTGTGTATATTTATTGAAAATGTTTAACAAGCAGGCTGAAGTAAGCGAAAATCTGCATCTCAAATTTCGGTAGGAATTACGTACATCCGGAAGTACAACTATCGTATTATTGCCGACACGCACGCTTGCCAGTGCATGCTCTCGCCTGGCCGCTCCCAGCTAGAAGCCTTGGCAGACATCGCTTCATACTGAGCTATTGACAGTGCTTCAAAATGCACAAGTTGGATGTGGCTACTATCCGTCGGTCAAGCTGGTGCAGGACAAAGCTGGTCCGCAACACATAGCACGGCCAGACTGGAGCATATGAGCGCGAGCGCGAACTCAAGCCTTGTTGTGCACAAAGCAAACGCTGCGCAAACGCACTACAGTTGCATGAAGCTGCGGTCTGTTACATAGTGTAGATACCACCACCACCGCAGTGACCTGCCATGAGTCTGCTTGCTAAGCACACAGTGACTCGCTGAAGACACCCACGTTTGGTGCGTCGTAAGCGCCAAAATCGGAAATAGTGGCGTCTACGTGCACATCCAACATAAAATTTGAAATGCGCGCCACAGTGACGTTGAGTAGGCAGAGCGTTGTGGGCATGCCCCACTCCGCCGAAGCCTTCGCCGTGCAAGGCATTGAAGAAGGAGCAGGAACACTGCAAATTGGATCATAGGCCACCTATGATTGCCGATAACTCAACTTCTGCTGAACGCATTGAAGTACTTTTTGCGGAGAAGTATTTCTCAAACAGTTGGATCGTTAAAAGTGAAGAAACTACAAGAGAGTGAGAGTAACGCAGGATGTACACTTCAACAGTGCGAAAGCTCGTTAAACATATAATGAAATAAAGCTTTAGTGCCGACATAACAGTGATGAAAACCTGCTGATGACCGTGAACAGTCGTCTCATCTGTCATTTATGATCACATGATACATTTAGTCCTGAGGAGATGCCGCCACGTGGCGGGGCGACCTTAACAGCGCTCTTTGCCTTGAAGGGTTGTTCTGAAGGAACACGAAGGGCCACTGTGTATGCTGCACCGAGTGGTCCTGTATGAATTTCCAGATTTGTACTTTGTACAAAGTGGAGTCCAATGCTACCGTACTTCAAATTACCCGGTCCCAAAATGCATGCACTGTAGGTGGGACCACAAGATACTCTTAACGAAGCAACATTATGAATAAAGTGATTTTGTTATAATGAGTCTCTACTGACAAAAGTCAAGCCTATTCTAGCACAGCTTAAAGCTCTGGAACTTCTGATGACAGCAGCACACGTAAATGAACTGGAAGAATGACATGGCACAATTCTGTTGGGCGTGCATGAATAAAATGTAATTCATGCTTGTAATCAGTTGCAGCACCTGTCTTCTCGCTGTAAAAGCAAAAAAATTCCTCCAGTTCTCCGCACTAGTCCTGAAAGCTGTTCTTTTTACCAGTGCACCCAGACTCCCTTCCCTGCATTCGTGGTTGCGAACCACTACTTTTCAGAGCCGTCGACTCACCTAAAGTAAGGCACGGCCTCGGGCTGTTCTGGGTCGGGCAAGAAGCGAAGCCGAAGGCAGCCACCTCCATTGTACGCGTCCTCTGTATAGATATGGGCCGACCCGCATCCTTTGTACAGCCAAGTGTTCTGGTCACGCGGCTGCAGCTGCTGTTTGGACAGGTCGAACCACGGTTGCCTTGACACTACCTGGGAAGTTGGTCATACGGGTTTCTTACAGGAGCCGCTAATGTTATTTACAGCTTAACGACGTGTGGCTGCACTTGCCTCTCAGTCCCTCACCAACTTCTTTTGCACAAACGCTCACTAAGCATTGCTGCCTCACACTGGCACCCCATTACAAACATAGTATGCATATGGCGTGTGGTGATATGTGAGTAATGCCGGCACTAGCTTATGTGTTCAATATGCTTTTTGCAACAATAGCTATAACATTTTGGGTTAACAATATGGGGCTGCAGTCAGAGGCTGTCAGTATGTTGCCAGTTTTTACAGCGATGCCCACTGAGGCACACTACATTAAACATGGCAGTGTTATGGAACATGGTGGCATACAGGTAACATCATCACATGCGTGTGTTCAAATAGGCTTGTTAAAGCAATAGGCAATATTACATGGGTTAATGCTATGTGGCTGCAGTCAAAGGCTGTCATCAGGATATTTACAGTAATGCTCAGTCAGGTGGCCTGTGGTGGTGGCAGTATGCTACAGTGCACGGTGGTAAAGCCTCAATGATAACCAAAAAAGCCACTCAAGTGAACATTTAAGTGCCACCAAAACCAGTGTTAGCTGGCTCAACAGTGACCTTGGCAAACAGGAGTGTTCCTCAAAAATATGCAATACCTTGCTTTTTTTTTCTTTTTTTTCAATGTTTTATGCCTATTTAACATTACCAATGCCATAACGATGATAGTTTTTTGGTGTTACGTATGAATGGATGCATCGAGAACTGAAAGTACCCGCAGCAGCTATTGGGGCAAAGCAAAAAAAATTCAAGCTTCTGACCTGCCCTTCCTTGTAGAGGCTGTCACCAAAACCCTGGCAGAAAGTGGTCGAGATGGGTGGCGTTCTGAGGCGCCATTCGGGGCAGCAGTGGTCGGGGAAGCTCCACAGCCTGCAGAAATGGTTACACGCTACGCATTCCACTATGCTCCATTTCACACATAGCAAGCATCACACATAGCAAAGTCTAGAGACGCATTTCTCACTGCTTGCATTGACGACCAAAAAACAGTGAGTCAACACAGGAAAGAAGGATACAGGTGCGCGTCATGTAATTCGATTAAAAGACCACTAAAGGAAAATACCAGGTTGAACTAGATTGAAAGATTAGGCTTCTGTAATAGCGGATCAGTCATTCATAGTGAGCACAGAGCTTTTGCAAGGGAGAAAATGATAAAAAATGGTAATATCGAAGTGCCACCACCTATTTTAAACTATGCTATCTCTCACGTGACATCACCACTGACTTATTCGAAGAGCAGGGGGGAGGGAGGTTACATGGGGATAACATCAACGCATCCGTTCTGGTGCGGGCGATTCAAATTGAAGAGCAACAGCAGGGCCTTCCGAGGACAATTTCCTTCAGCGAAAAAGTCAGATAATTGGCATGCAGAAAACGATAAGACATCTAGACAAATATTTTACCAATCTAACTCGGCTTAACATTTACCGTCAGTGTCCCTTTAAGTCTCATACTTTTATGAAACAAAACATGGCATAATTAATTAGCGTGGAAGGCACCGCAGATATTACTCAATTTGGTACCGAGCAAGCGGAGCGACATGTTTCTGCAATTATTGGCCACAGCGTGCCGCTTGCACTTGTGACCAAAACGTAGCACGTCACTTACTGGTAGCACAGAGGTGCACAAATAATATGTGACTTGACGTAACCTTATGCCCTCTAGCTGTAGCTTTAATATATGAAGTAGTTATTCCGTACAAAGCGCACCCAGGAGCCCACACCCAGGAGCCAGATTTAATTGTTACAGCCAATAATGCGGCATGGGAACATTGTAGTAAGCTTTATTTTACCGTAGACCACACACAAAAGTTCAGGGTGCATTGGGTGCTCATCGTTATCCAGTGTCGTTATAAGTGGGTTCAACTTATTTCTATTAGTCCATCAGCAAGCTCTATCATAATGTTATATGCACAACTGCAAACAACTTCAGAACTTGTATGCAGCTAATCTAACCTTCCTATAGACATAAATATAGCCAGTCCAAGTTCTTAGTGGACTGACAAGAAACTAATAAACAATAGCGGATATGGAAAATACTGGTAGTAGGCATTTGCACTTTGCTAGCTCGCCCCTCACAATATGGCTGACGTCCCTCTAATGGCACCATTGAGCCAAGGATTTTACGTTGTTACATCCTGTCTGCAAGAAGTTTACGCCCTTGCAAAAAGCAAGGATGTAGCAAGGAAGGATGGTAAGGCAAAGCAACTGTGCTGTGTGTGGCAAAGCAACTGTGCTGTGGCATAGCAAAAGCAAAAGTGCTGGCGCACTTTTGCTGTATTCCTACTTCTACGGTGGCATCCACCATCATGTGTGGGTCAAACGGGATGCGTGTGGAAAAGCATTTGCAGACTTTTGCACTTCCCTTATTGTAGTAGACCAATAAAAACTCCTATCAGATTAAAGAACACCTTACATATCAAATACAAAAATTATTAGGACTAATATAATATGTACTGTCATTCCTGCTAAGATGTGGTATGTAAAACGAAAGGTCAACTGCTTGCATGCATGTTTACAAGAAGACATGCTCCAACAATATTTGTGCCAAAATTGCATAATGTTGAGACCAGCTTCCCAGTGACATCTCCAGGACTCACCGGCACTGGTTTGGTATAAACCTCCGCTTGTCTTGAGCCTCGTATGTCCAACCAGCGCCAAAGATGGCTGCCGACAAGCCGAGCTTACGCACTGTCTCGACTACCTGAAGTGAAACAAAGGTTTGACAAACAATGCGAATGTTACGACGAAGGTAATGAAAAAGACTTCTGTTTTTCATAAACCTCACGAAATGTGGTCTCGACATTGCAGCCCACAGGATTTATCTCTGGACATGGCATGACCCAAAAAGATTAAGAAATCGAGTCATGTTGATTCTCCGGAAGTGCACGGATATTCGAAATTTTGAACACAAATTGAATAGTCTTTGGTGTTTCATTTGTGCTTGATTCGAGAATTCACCATTTCAAATGGTTGAATGTTTATGACTGTTTGAATATAAGGGTTAACCACGCTTATTGGAGTCTTGAGGAACAAAGACCAATGCAGGTGAGGAACTGCTCTGAAAGACTAAGCTGCAGGATAGCTGAAGTTCTTGCGCAGAGGCACCATTTCCTGAATGAACACAAAGGGCAGATAACTTCTGCTCCATAATTTCGAATCATTCGGTAGGAATGCCTCACTTTTAGGCAGCCTATACCCTTCCTAAGACCCCTTGTACAATATATTGCACATTGCCTTCAACTTTTTTTTAAATTCACTCGTAAGTGGTTACACAAAATATTCATTCTGAGTATGAAGTACGGTGCATGTGTAACTGTAAAGAAGTGGCTTACTCATATTCTTGTCACCCGCTTTCGAAAAACTTGACACTAAATTGGTCTAGACCTCTGCATTGTCACAGACAGCTGAAAGCAACCCTGAGGTGTGTTTCGAAATCGCTGAGATTGCGTGAAAATACCGGACGCGGCAGCAACACGGCAATGTACTACACGTAGTTCCATCTTCATCTCTGCGTTTAAGCAATGAAATTCAGTTTTTACCATAGCAAAGGAGATGATGGAGATAGTGGATACATGGAGACACGGCTTTTGGCATCGAACCGTGGTATTTAAATTTTAAAAATTGTTTTTTTCAAGTTCATAACATCGCAGTAGACAATAAAAACTGCACTGAAGAGCGATTATGTCCCATAGTTGTGTTTGGGTCTCAGGAGGATACGCGAATCTGTTGCCTTGATTTAAGCAAAGTAATTTGTCATTTGCCCATTCTTATCATGTCTGCCTCTCTTTAAAAACAAGGTGCGGTGCAGTATTGACACCCTTCTCTCCTTCAAAGAACACAACACTCTATACATGCATCTGGTGACATGCATCTGGTTTCATAACTCGCATTGTCATGGTGTGCCATGCCAGCTCCTCAGTTGGCCGGACGTCCAGTTGCAAATAGCATGGCATGCATGTGTCATAAAATTAGGCCTCTATTTCTTTTTTTTTTTTTAAGACGTTCTCTACGACAAGGGTCACGGCAGTGCAGAAGTGGGTCACCCTGGGACAGCTGTGCAGGGCTTTCCTGCAGTGCTCAAGCAACATCTCCACTGGAAATCAACGGAGACGAAAAATTTGTGTTGCTTCTGGTCTGACACGTCGCGGCGCCATCTCTCTGCAATTTTGAGCAAGTTTCAATGCAGCACAACCACCTTGCAATTCACCGGTGGGTCATGACAAGAGGTGGGCAAATACCCTTATTTAGTATTGGTTTTCCTCTCTCACTCTCACGACGGTAGTCACATCCTCGCCTCACCCTCACATTGAAAAATATGTCCGCCCTGCCTCGACCTCAGCTATGAAAAATTTACTCTCCTTCCCTCACCCTCACATCGAAAAGGCTACCATCCCATCAGGAAGGAATTTGGGATAAATAGCGATGGAACGAAAAATGTTAGGCCTAACGTTAAGAGACAGGAAGAGAGCGGTGTGGATCAGAGAACAGACGGGTATAGCCAATATTCTAGTTGACATTAAGCGGAAGAAACGGAGCTGGGCAGGCCATGTAATGCGTAGGATGGATAACCGGTGGACCATTAGGGTTACAGAATGGATACTAAGAGAAGGGAAGCGCAGTTGAGGTCGACAGAAAACCAGATGGGATGATGAAGTTAGGAAATTTGCAGGCGCAAGCTGGAAAACGCTAGCGCAAGACAGGGGTAATTGGAGATCGCAGGGAGAGGCCTTCGTCCTGCAGTGGATATAACATATAGGCTGATGATGATGGTGATGATGACGGGCAGAGGAGCTGCATGTTTAGGTAAGCTCAGCGCTGAGTAGCTTGTGCAGTTTGTGCAGTGAGCTCGGGCTTGTTCTGCTAGACCATTTTCACCTGCAAGTGCAGTTTCTGTCTTCACTGTCTTCATCATTTAGAGCTTAGAGCTAGAATTCACGGTACTGTTCACATGAAACCTGCTGTTCATTTGACGATCGTGAAAGGAAGAAAATATAGTGGAGACAACAACAGATTAGTACTACCTATCTATAGTTACAAGCGCAAAAGCATGCAACTAGTAGTCCTTGTCCGAAAAATAAGAATTCGCTCAGAGCCCACCACTCCTGACAGGCATGTAGCACTGCCAAACAAGTGCTCAAAGCAAAAAAAAAAAAAAAAAAAAATTGCTGTAGCGCTTAATGTAAAGAGGTACTGTTCTAGTTTTCCTGATGGTAAATCGTACGACAGCGAGCTTAAACATTTGTAGGAATATGGAATGCCACTTAAGATGCAGACATGTTAGCAAGGCTGAATTTTACCTGTGTGCATGCCAGCCGTGCATGCCAACTAATGCTTCTCATACTGAGCATGAGCTCACATCTTCCACTTATGCCACAGCAGTTTCAGTTTCGGTGACCTCTACAACGTCACAACACCACAACGCTATAGAAGTTAAGCTAAGTTGCACTTAACTTGCACGCTTACTGCAAATAAAGCTCCTCAACCGCCATTGCAATGTGCCAGCAGAAGCATAAAACAAATCAGTCTTGGTTGTAGTTGAGCATTAGTTATGTTAACAACATGTTTTCTCCTTCTTTTTGATGCTGCCTTCACTAGGTCAACAAACGTTACTAATGCCTGAAAAGCTTCAAACCTCAAGTTCTTGTTCCTCTTTAATCAGAGCAAGAAAAAGTGAATTCCAGAATGTCTATTTCAGATAGAAAGTGTGTCAAACTGTGGTAATCAGTGAGGAAAAAAAAAAAAAGAAACATTCGAGTGACGCCAAAAAGTCACCGTCACTGTTACCACTTTCGTTGCTGCTATAGCTCCCGGTCGTTAAGTTTAGCTACAGCTAACATCAGCAGCCATTTATGACTGAGGTCAGTTACAAGTGAGCTTCGACATACATCTGAGCTCGAGAGGCTTCCTGCCAGTGTGCTTCAAAACCTGAGCTCAAACCCATCACGCATAAACTCTAAAGTCACTTCTCTGCACTTCAGCAATATGAATTGTGTCTTCCTCATTAGCCTCACATAGTAACCGTCACCCTTCCTCACCAATATATCGAAGCTGATCATCACTTCACCCTCGCATCACCCTGAGGGTGAGGGCAGATGAGGGCAATCAAGGATGCCCTAATGAGGGTGCCCCATGTCTGGTCATGACACACCAGAGGAATATGACAAGTGACCCAACGACGGGTCATGACGCAGAGAAATCAAGACTTCAAAAAGTGCTGCCACAGCGAACGTGCTAGCCAAGTGAGCTCCACACGAACTTCACACTTAGCTTCGTTTAGAATGAGGAAATATTCAATATTTGATTCAATATTCGGAAGTTCTTTTTCTATAATACTTGTATTCGATTCAATTAGCAAGTTACGCTATTCAAACACCTGTATATTTCTCTCAAAGCGTTCAGCCTGCAATGTGGTCAAATGGACATCATCCTTCGAAAAGTTTCTATGGAAATTTGAAAAATAGTGCAATGCTCCAGAAAACGATCAGAGTTTCAGGAAATATGAACAGGGAGCTATCGAGCTTCACTCGCCTCGTACGTATTGAAGCCAGCGCGGTAACTTGTGTTTCGTGCGTAGACATCAATGCCGACATAGACATCACTCTTGCGATCCCCGGCAAAGGACGCCGACTGTTGGAGCATGTCCTCGGTCCAGTGAGAGTTGAGAAATATTCCGTCGCAAAGGTTGAAGAAGTCGCAGTTTCTTTCATTGAGCTCGTTCTGCCAGTCCAGCGTTCCGTCATGCACGACGCTGTCATACCAGATGACCAGCGATTCGGGCACGGACCGGTGCGTCTCAGTGGTGATGGCGAGAAGCAACTCCTTCAGGAATCCAACATGGCACTTTTCCTGGAAGCAAGAGTGGCACGCTTCTATTTTTGTGCATTTTTATTTTAGCCTCGTGCTAGTGAGTGACAATGGCTAGGCTAATGTTTAAAGTGACACTAAGTCAGCCCTTAGACTAAAAAGTATTCTTTCAAAACTTTATTTTTGTAAAATGCGACTAGGTGAACTAGTTGGCACATCATTTGCAAGCAAAGAGCACTAAAGAGGGACAAAAAAAGAAATTGCTTTGCAAACCACGAAGACACCCACGGTCTTGTGATTTCTTGTTTTGTACCATTTTAGCATTGCTCGCTTCTAAATATTTTTGTTCATATTGCAGTGATAGGTTGACTATAGAAGATAAAATCAAAGCCAAAGTTATCTTTTTTTTATGACGTCAATGGAGATGAAATCGTCGCCGCGCGCCGCCGAACGCTGTATGTGCGAGTGAAAGGGCGCGAGGGACGCGCGCTTTCACGGGGAGTGAACGCATGGCGGAGAACAAACGGGCGTTCTGTGCCGTGCTCCCTTAAGGGCTGCAGAAGTAGGCGTCTCTTTCCTCCTTTACAATCACCATATCTGTAGAGCAAATTCGCCTTCTTCTGACGCACGAAAGGCCGTGGGGGGGGGGGGGGGGGGGGGAAGGGAGGCGACGTTTAGCTGCGGCACCAAGTGCCTATTTATAGCAGAGGCTCCGGCAACACTCACGAACGCCGCACGCATTTTGTGCGAACGCGGGCAAAACGCCGACGGCGTCGACAACAGTTCTGCGTGTTGCCGGTGCTGCTGCATGCCCAAGTTTATACAGCTGATAAAGCTACTATCATTACTCCGTATAGCTCTCTACAAATTTGCTATCGCAATTGATGCTTCGCCTTTCAGGTGAAACTGCGAGAACTTTTCTTATTTTGCGCCGAAACCCCCGCACTGGTAGGTCACTGTTGCATTGAGGATTTCCGGGTACTTTATTGTATTTGGACCACGAAGGCTCAGTCAATATTTTTGAAGTATAATGTCTTTTCTATTCAACCAAGTTTCTCTGTGCCTTCTGCACCTATTCTTGGTGTGCTACAACTAGGCCATCCTGCACCCCCGTCCTCGATTGGACAGGGTGCAAGGCAAGGTGCCGCCGTGGAGCAGTGCACCCTTGAACCTTACAGCTAGTGGGTGCAGCCCGGTGCACCACAACCGGTGCCACCTGCACCTTTTCGTTTGCAATGCTGTGGACCTTTTCTGAATCAAACAAACCTTCAGCAAGTTCAGTCTCCGACATTTTTAGAATACAATGTAGTCCAGCATTACCATAAGAAAATTAACTAAGCTCAAGCAGACACCGTCAACATTAATTACATCACAACAAGCTGATGCGGTTAACTTCAAGGCTTCGTCACCGCATGTCTTACATTCTTGCGTCTTTTCTGCCTTACCAAGCCTGTTCTCACAGTAAGGGTTGCTATTTTTGGACATTGTAGAAGGGTAATTTATTAATGCATACAGCTCAAGTTATACTTGAGTGTCCCTCTAAGTATCAATAGCAGCATTCTGCATAACTAAAGTAAAATGGTTCCGATGATTGCAGCCATTACAAACATTTCTGGTGTGGTGTCGAACACCACAGTTGGCCTAATTAAGCCACCTTGTCCCCTGAGCAGAACGGAGCGGACTGAATGCTTGAGAGGGCACAGACCAAGTTAAGAAATTTTATTTAAGGTGGCATACATATCGGCGTACATTAGTGATATTGATGGAAACAGGCAAGAGGGAATATGCAGAGCCTGACACAATGTATCCTCTCCCTAGGGACAGTAAGGAGAAAAATTATATAACCCATATTAGTAAACTGCGCTTTTGCAATATCAAAAAAACACCACTCTTACTGCGAGAAGACGCTTGGTAAACTAGTAAACGGTCAAAAAAAGGAGAGACAGGTGGCGAAACCACCTTGAAGTTCCCGCACCAGGTCGCCATGGCCTCATAGATTTTGACGACACCCGCTAGGGCCTAGTTAATTCTTTATCGGTAAGAAAAATGTACTATATCGTATTTTAAGGTGCAAAAGATTTAACATGGCAAGTTTAGGAAACCTACACTGAGCCAACGCGGCCCAAATACGAAAAAAAAGGTATTTTAAAATTTGCGATGTCACCCTGACGTACCACCATACAGGTTTTGGAGCAAGATTCTAAATATGCATACGTGACTTTCATTTTCTCTTCTAATAATCAACCTATTATTGCGGAATTAACAAAAAATAGAGTTTTCAATGAATACTTTATCAGTCTAAACTGATTTAGCGTCCCTCTTTAGGGTTCCTTAAAATGAAGGAATTCAGTTGGTTGTCCTAGAACAGCTAAAAGAACATGTGACAGTTTTACTACAGACATGCAAGATGTGAATGGTAGAAGTTGAGATTGCACAGCCATTCCCAGTTTATCGGCGAAACAGTAAAAAAATTAAAGGAAAACTTCAAAAATATACACAGTTCTGAGTGACTGAAATGCGATAATCAGCCTGCATGGTGGCCAGCACTTTCTGCGCCACCAATGGGCAGTGGGAACACCGAGCTAATCAACTGTGGTATATGATGTAAGCGAGGACCTTTGTGATGAATTGCGACTACTATTTGGCTCACTAGCGATCACCCAGCGCTCCCCGGCGGCACAGGAAACGCTGGCCACCATGCGGGCCGATTATCGCGTTTGAATTTCTGAGAATTGTACGTTACAGAGTAAAGCAAGAACACCTATCATGACTCTGCATTTGGTTACCACAGTAATAAAAAAAATAGCTAAATGACACAAACCATCTCGCTCTCAATGTCTATAAACCATCCATCAAAACGGGAGAGAGCTGCGATGAGAGCCAGTTGAGATGCCACTTTTGACAGGAGGTTGTCACGTCTGATCGTATCGAGAACTTCTGTGCCCTCATCCGACTCAATAATGAAGGTTCCTGAAAAGTCGAAACAAGATTAAGCCAGTTGTGGAAAACCCATTTCTATGGAAAAGGTTTTTGATGAAATGCAGGTGCGTTATTCTCGAGCTGTCACTTTTGAGGACTGGATCACTTTCCCGATATTCCGTGCGACTTGGCTGGGTGCGTCCCCGTATACTGCCGACAGTGTTCCCGATGCTGTGCCATGCTTGCTATCCTCACAGCAACAAGAATGCAGTCTGCCGTATACTCCGCCAGTTTGGTGTTTAGTCACGCGAAATCTCACACAATTCGATACCCAAAAGTGATCCCTTGAGAATCCCACCCTGGGTAAATTAAGGCTTAATAAGAACAGGTGGTGCCTCACGCAATTCCTTACCCAAAACTTTGACGCCGTGCCTGTGAGCAGCCGATATCCAGCCGGGAGGTGGGATTGTAACCATGTGGTGTGAATAGTAGACGAAGCTGTCAATTACTTGCCAGTGGTGAAACTGGTAGCTCATGGGTTTGGCACAACCATGGATGAACCTAGAAAGAAAAGAGCACAAATTTGTGAATGTATGAGCTAATTAAGGCAACGTAGGTCATCACGTTGTCCTCCTTAGTGCCGAGTTTACGTGCTACCTACATCACAGGATGTCCGAGATGAAGACTGAAGACTCATGCAACTTCAGTCATGACCAAACAGGCTATATGTAACCCCGCAGCCAGTGCACTTTATAGGCACCCTGTAGTGGCTAGAGGGAACTGCGACTCTCATTTATACTACCAGTGTTGCCGACGGCAGTTGCTAGTGCTGTGGAAA